>NW_022990454.1:277495-339995 GCF_902827175.1 Gymnodraco acuticeps
CAGACTGTCCAAAACTGGATTTGAACGGGTCCACCGCGTCCCCCCCTCCCCCACCCCGTCCCCAGAACTACACATGCTGGCTATTCTGTTTCGCAACATGTTCTCTATCTATGGCACGTCTCTACTGGGAGTTGTAGTTTTAAAAGACGTTTTCGTATTTCCCATAATAAGAAGTTGCCGGTATTAAACTGTGTACATTTAGGGGATAGGAAACACTCAAATTTAAAACATATAATTAATAAATGGGTGAAAATTGCTTGTGCCCATAATGGGCAGAATTAATATATATACACACATGCCAGCTAAGGTCAGAAGAGCTTTATTTAACAGCTGGTCTTATGTTTGTGACCCCTGTTGTTAATTGATAACATTACATTACATTACATTAATTGATAAGCCTGAAACATGCACTTGTCAAGGTTCAGAGGCAAATGTTGCAAATATGGCAGTAGCCATCGATCAGCTTAAGATAAGATATACTTTATTGATCCCAAGTTGGAACATTTGCGTTACATCAGCATGTGTAACAGTTTGTAAATATGCAGTGGTGTTTATTTGTAAATCATTTAGTATAATCACACAAATTCTGTGTTTTATATTTAACAATTCTGTGTTCTTTATTGATTGATTGTTCAATACCTGACAAGGTCGGAGATGAAATATCTACATACATCTTATAAGAGTATAATACATTATGTATAATATCCGTTAAAATAAGTGCTTCAACATAGTTAACATTGCTGGAGGTATGCACAAATATTGATAGATGTCTTGTAATGCACTATTGAGGAACCTGCGACCCAAGTTTTTCATTCAATGCAGAACTACACCATAGTTGAAATCTGGAAAAGGGATGTGCAAAATAGTCATTATATACAGTCTTTAATTAACTATTAGTAGAGAATAACGAGTAATGAATATACTTTATAGGGATCCTATTAATATCTAATAATAAAAATAATGAAATTCAATAACATGCTTTAACCACTAGGTGTCCCTTTATATCAGCTGTGCACCTTTATGGTGTAAATACAGCCTATCTACCAATTGGATCAAATATAAAAGTCAGCCGAATTAGTGTTGATACTGCAAGGAGACGTATTGTGTGAAAAGAAATGTAAGATGTTGTTTAATGGCTGATATATTTATGATCCACGTCACGTTTTCAGTTCCTCATGTTTGTCTAGAAGTCTTCTCATCAGGGCTCTATAAATAGAGAACTACGGCAGATATGTAATATGTAATGCAGCCGAACCGTGTATTACAATGCCGTTATGTGATGACTTCCAAAGAGAAAAGCAAGCACACTCGGAATAAAGTATTATTTTATTTTTTAAAAATGTTTTCGGTCTGTTTCCGGTATTTGTTAATGACGATGTGCTGTGAGATGTGAGACTGGAATTGCACAGGGGAAAATAACGTAGGCTATCTTTAGATGCGGATTTTGTTAAACTAATACGTTTGCGCTGTGGACCAACACTATACATTGACGGAGAAGGGGGGGAGGGGGTAGCAATAAAGATAACACCATTAAACTGTTACACAACATAACAGAAATAATATCGATAGCAGCGTCCCTAGCAACCACCTTGGTAACAATGAAAACGTCGCGATTTCCTGAAGTAATCTTCATAATAACTAGAAAACTAAAGATCATGTACATCCACTGCACACATAATCTGAAATAACAACTCATATTTCTCGCATCAAATGACATCAAAACGCATTTTAATGGCCAAACTAACTTTAAAATAGGCATTTTCCACCGAGAATAAAACGAAGTTCGGCCATGTTTTCTTTTTCTGCAGGGAGAAATTTGAAGATCACGTGACATAGACGCCAGCCATTGGAATGAATGGTGAAAAAAAACGGGGTTTGTCAAACAGAGCACATGGTGTAGTCCAAACGATAGCTGGGGATTCTGGGTAGTGTAGTGTCTTCTGCCATCCTTTACTCCGAAAAAATATTTGTTTCTTCGAATCGAAGGGGAAAAATACAAAAGCATTGCACACAATTTATACCAATCAATGTTGTGTAATTAACAAGGATAATCTGGTGTTTTTTAGTCAATGAGTAGTGCAGATATCACTGTAAAATCAATCGACAGTAAGAGGAATACTTACTTCCGGGTGTACAATTATCCGTTATCCAATGGGAATGGACGCTCACATTGCCTTTAAGGGCAGCCGACACAAACGAATGCCGTGCTTCCATGAGCGTCAAATCCCGCCGCAGATGGGAATACATTGCAATCAGTTGAAAGCTATTTGCGTCCCTTTATGACGCTGAAGGAGCCTAGGAGCGTCACAACTGGACGCCACGGACATTGACCAAACGTCGCTCCTGGACGCTTAGGGAGTGAGAGTGTGTTGCCCTAGCCGCTCTCTGTGAGAGAATGGCCCCCACCCCATCATTGGAGGCATCCACCTCCACAACAAACTGTCGTTGAGGATCAGGAACAGTCAGTATGGGAGCTGTAGTAAACCTTATTTTTTACTCATTAAAAGCCTCCTCGGCCCTGAGGCCCCACACAAAGTTAGTGAGGTCAGTGCATGAAGGGGAGCAGCAACAGAGCTAAAGTTCCTAATAAATCGTCTGTAGAAGTTAGCAAACCCCAAAAACTGCTGTACCTTCTTCCTATTGGTGGGGGTGGCCCAGTCTGCCACTGCACTGACCTTTGCAGGGTCCATCAGGATTTGTCCAGGAGAAATGATGAACCCCAGGAATGAGACAGTTGATGCATGGAACTCACACTTCTCTGCTTTTACGAACAGGTGATTATCCAGTAGGCGCTTTAGTACTTGGTGGACATGTTGCACATGAGTCTCCTTATCAGGAGAGAAAATTAACATGTCATCCAAATACACAAAGACAAACACGTTCAAAAACTCCCTGAGTATATCATTGACCAGCGCCTGGAAAACTGCTGGGGCGTTAGTTAACCCGAAAGGCATTACGAGGTACTCGTAATGTCCTGTTGGGGTATTAAATCCAGTTTTCCACTCATCCCCCTCCCTTATTCTTACCAGATGATAAGCGTTGCGTAAATCCAGTTTGTGAACACTTTAGCATCCTGCAATAGGTCAAAAGAAGAGTCAATGAGAGGGAGGGGGTATCTGTTTTTTACTGTGATGTCATTCCGTGGACTGTAATCGATGCAGGGATGGAGAGAACCATCTTTTTTCTTCACAAAGAAGAAGCCCGCTCCGGCAGGAGAGGAAGACGGTCGGACGAGTCCTGCCTTGAGTGAGGTGTCGATGTAATCCTTCATGGACCCCTTTTCTGGAGCTGACAGGGAGTACAGACGGCCCTTGGGAATCGTGGATCCTGGCAACAAGTCTATAGCACAATCATAAGGCCGATGGGGTGGTAGTGCACTCACCCTAGCTTTACTAAAGACTTCCTTTAGATCATGATAACATGTGGGGACCTTTGATAAATCAGGGTAATCAGAAAAATAGTCAGAAAGAGGTTCGTTGTGACAGTCTGCTTTAGAAGTGGAGATTTTCCTCAGTATCAACTTACTCTGATCGTGTACACACTTCTGTTTACACAACATTCCCCACTCTTGTACTTTCCCTGACCGCCAATCAATGACAGGATTGTGCAAAAGTAACCAAGGGTAACCTAAAATGATCGGGTGTTGAGCTGATTTAAACACATGAAAAACTATGTTCTCAACATGAGTGTCATTGATTGTCATTTTTACAGGTGTGGTGCAATGAGTCACTGTGAATAGTAGGCGCCCATTTAACGCGTTCGCTTTTAACGGCGAAGGTAATGGCGTCAACGTCAGGTTAAGCCTAAGAGCTAGCTCTATATCCAAAAAACTCATCGGCTCCAGAATCTACAAGTGCCACCTGTTCAATAACCTGATTACCTTCACATAGCATAACTTGAGTTAATGTGCGTGGAGTGAAGTCAAAAAAGTCAGATTGGCTCACCAGTGTCTTCCCTTTCACCGGTGAGCCTGTTATTTTACTGGACACATGGCTTGTTGATGCCCCTGTTGACCGCAGTAGAAACATCTTGCCTCCACTAGGCGGCGACGTCGTTCCTCCGGTGAGATTCTGGCCCTGCCGAGCTGCATCGGCTCCTCCGAGTCAATGGGGGGCGCTGTGGCCTCTGAAGCAGGTGACGAGCCGAATGATGTCCTCCGGACAGGATGAACAGCTGTTGAGAACCCTCTGGTTCCGCTGGACGAAATGGCAGTCTTCTTTCTTTCTCTATCTCTCTCACAGATGCGATTTTCAATCTTAATAGCAGCCGCTACCATACTTTTTAAGTCTGTGGGAGGATCCATAAGCAATAAATGATCCTTAATTTTCTCTGATAGTCCGTTCCGAAATATGTCCCTTAACGCTGAATCATTCCAATCGCAATCAATAGCCTTCACACCTAATAGTCCGTTTTCTGGTGCGCACTAAACAACAGTTTGTTACATTGTTTCATTGTTCAGAAGGTTCGGTTAGCGTTCACACGGGCAAAACTCAAACGGACTATACACTTTAAACACAAGTCATGTGCTCGGAAATGCTGTTCAACAATTGGTCAGACATTAAGGGGGTAAACCGCAAATCCCGGCAATTTCTACCGGAGCCTCCGCCATGGAGCATCGGCACTTTCGGCAGGTTATTCTCATGCTGCTGTTAATCTGGAGATCAACAGACACTAGCGGCCCGCGCATATGATTATATAATCAGACAACGTCCGTTAAAAAACATTATAACATATATAATGAGAGACGTTCTGCATAAGGAGGGGCGTTTCACCGACGACAGGTGTTCTTACTTTTATGTAGCTGACGGTTCATTTTTACATTACACGACACTGTTCAACACTTCATTCTGCTTCACTCTTTAACTAAACAACCGCGGATGTCTTGAAAGACACTTTCGCTTAAGATTGTGAAGGTATCCGCGTTCTTGTGACACGTAAATACTACGCTTCCTATGTTTTGGTGTGGACTGCGTTCACACCAGCAATGAACTGCTCCAGAGTTCGCAAGCAAGCCATCCGAGACCACCTATTTTAGCGGACCAGAGTCCAGTTGTTTAGTTCACTTCAGAGGTCTCGGAGCGTGTGGATGAACACATTTATGCATCAATAATTACAACGGAGTATTTCTAAATACAAGTTGTAAAAATACTTAAATGTATTTAAGGGCGCATTCACACCAGCCTAGGGTGCGTTCACACCGACCCAAATGAACAGCACCAAGCGGATAAACGCACCAGGGTTCGATTCAACCGGACTATACAAGGCCCTTAAATACATTTAAGTATTTTTACAACTTGTATTTAGAAATACTCCGTTGTAATTATTGATGCATAAATGTGTTCATCCATTCAATGTGGCATCTGCTATAATGGGGTTATTATCCCAACAACTGTTGTGCAATGAAATATTGGGCTACTAGTCATCTCGAACCGTCAGTTTAAAAAAGAAGGTGCGATACCGTTCCGATAAATATTAATAATTTCGAACATCGCGGGGAAATTCCTTCGACTCATTTTGAAGTTTTGGGGGAAGCCAGAAGTGACGTCAATGCGGGAACGCTTCACTGTGCGGCGAGAGAGCCAAACACGGACAAAGTGTGTTGTCATGCGTAGAAATGGTGAATTACTGAGTTTAGGCACGTTAATAACGTTTTAATGAAGTTGACTACAGTATATTCATATTTGTCAGTGCTTTCATGTCAATTCGGCGAACATAAACATAAATGATCGTGGGGAAGATGATGATTACATTAGGATTAAAAATTGGTAGTGAGAGCTGCTGAATTTTTTTCCGTAGGATGTGATATAAAAACAAATCAATTATTTTTGTAGTTGTAAACTCAAGTGGATGAAACTACATTTATTAGTGCTTTCATGTCAATTCGGCGAACATATGATACTTTAAATGATCGTGAGGATGATGATTAAAAATCGTTTGTTTGAGCATTTCCTGATGAGAAAACACACCGATGCTTTTTGTAGTTGTACACCAACATGGATTAAACGTGTATTTTTTTTACCACAATGTTGGGGAAATTAATGGATAAAATGCACGGATTATGATTATTATTATTATTCCCACTCCGATCGGGACACTAGGTCCACCGTTTCCCCGCAGCTCCCCCGTTGACAGTTTACGTGGGACGAATCCTGATGGGCCGGTACCGAAGTGGGCCGGTCGGATAAGTCACTAGCACATCCCCCATAGGCGGCGCGTGAGGCTCAGGTTTGGGAAGGCTAAATAACTTTTTTTACCTGACGCTGCCCACCTCTGGCGTCTATAGAAAAGAGATCAACTCAGTGTGCGGAGTTTAAATCTCTCAAGTCATATTACAGGATAAAGGAAATACAGTTTAAACTGGCGTATGCAGAGAAGACGCCGACGTGTTGCACTTATCATTCATATCACATCATCAATCAGATCATCGATCATATAATATCATATATTTCCTTATCTGAGTCAGTTTCTCCAGCCGTATCTGGCCGTGCAACACTTACAGTGTCACATATTGTATGCAGAAGTATTATTTTAAGCAACACATTATGTTGACGAAACACTCGAGTCAAATGTAATTAAAGTCAGATCCACTCGTGTCTTAGATGGGGCAGTGATATCATAAAACTATACGCTTTCAAACACTCGGAAGGCCTAGTTATTTTTGAACCAGTTGTTCTGTATTCACCTTGCAGGTGCAACTCTGTGGCTTGTATCCTGGATTACATGTTTAAGTCATGGATGTTTAAAGCTCATATTTGTCTAATATTAGTTTACTTTTCATTAATGAAGTATGACGCTGCGCTGTCAGTACACTTGTCCCTGTTTGTGATTGGTCAAATGTAGCTAACCCCGCCCCTTTCACGTGAACGCGCTCTCAGCTGGTGAGAGAAAGCCTGGCTTGATTTACCGAGTTGATAACCAGCGTCGTATGACCGCTTAGCGAGATCTCGTTTGTTAGTTTGTTGTTGTTAGTTTGTTTGTTACTCAAACATATCCAGGGTCTGTTGAACTGGCTTCGTAGTACAGGGCACAGGTGGCGAGCAGCGCTAATGTCAAAGACACAGACATTATACATTATATTTGTATTTTACCAGGATGCAGTGACACAAATATTTGGGAAGGCATGGCACACAGGCATGAAAAAAATCTTTCAAAGCTTCGCCCATTCACTTGAATGGGGAGACGTAGAATATGTTTGAATCTTCGCCGAACTGCATTGTGGGGAGCGGAGCATGGCTTTGCAAGCATCGTGCGCATCAAAAGTTGAGCAATGTTCAACTTTTGATGCACCCGATGCTTTCGAAGCTGGCATCAGCCAATCAAATCCCGTTTATGCAAATCCCGCCAGTACAAGCACTAGCCAATCAAACCGCGTGCAAGCTGGGAGAGCCAGACCGCAGTTCATTTCCTCATATTCCAAACGAGAAATTACGGTAGCAAATCACCCGGTTCTTTACGACCAGAACTATTTACCGGGATACAAACCTGAGGAACCAGGCATGGAGGGAGGTGGCAGAGACAGTGGATGAAACTGGTAGGTTTTCGCCTGTTTGGGGAGTTTATATCCAGTTTACTTCGTTTTAACATTGCTATTGCTTTGTATGTCGGGGGCGGGAGATTCATGTGATTGGTTGTTGGTCGCGTTGCTCGCAAAAAATCGCCAAGCTTCAGACACGCCCAGCATCAAGATTTTTCAAGATTTTTTTCATGCCTGTGTGTGGACCAAGCGTTAGCCTTCCCTAGCCTACAGCACCCGCCGCCCCTGACATCCCCCACTCCCCCCGTTGACAATTTACTAGCGGTACCGAAGTGGGCCGGTCGAGAGTCCCGGGATGATTTTTAGTCCCATTCCACCACTGGCTACATGACCGTATGATCGCCCATATTGACGCACCTAATTCCTAAACTTCTAACAGATACAACATAAACCAATCCTTTAGCCTCATATGAGCTCTCAGACACGTTCAAAATTAAACTATCATCGCTGTCTGAGCTTGCTGCTGTGTGCGCCATCGTGCGTTTACATGCAGATGCTGGGATCCTGAACGGTGCAGCTGGAGCGCTGTGCCCGCAATGACGTCACACATCATTTGGCGGGACTTGAAGAATCCCTGAGAAGATCCAGAAAATGGTCAACATTGAAGGGGAGATTAATGGTTATCAAAGTACAAATATCCAAAATCAGTTCAGTAACGGTTTTCAAGGGGACAATATTTACTCAAATTGATGGGTTTGGATGATGGGGGAAACTCGTGTCACAGGCTCTTTAATAATACAATACATTATATAATATATGATATGATAATTAAATTGAAATTGTATATACTATATATTATTTAATTACAATTAAGATAATAAGATTAGATATACTTTATTTGATCTAGAATATTGATGTTTTTTCGTTATAGTAGCCTGTGAAAACCATAACAAATAAGTGATTAAATGCTACAGTCTTCAGTAAACACAACTGCAGAGCTGCAAACATTGCAAACAGACTAAGGTCTACAACACCCAGAAGTCTTTGTGTATTTGTGAATGAAGCGCCATCTCATGGTTAAATCCTGAAATTGAACAAATGGGGAAATTTGGCAACGCCCTCTCAGGAAATAGTGGGAGGGCTTTAATCTCCCAGCCACTGGGATCCGCTGGGTTTTTGGTTGGAATCCGCTGGGTGGAGTCCTATCTGGAGTGCTACATCTGTACGTCCTATACGATCATTTCCTGATAACGATGAAGCCATTGCCCCGCCTCTCCCCACCTCTGCTGCTCACCCCCGCTTCATTGTTGATGTGTTTCACCAACAACAACAACAATGGCGGATCACAGGGTTGCTTTCGTGCTCCAGATGCTACTGACCATGCTACAGATGTTAGTGGAACATCTACAGCTCCTCTACCGCAACCATCAGCAACAAGTGGACATGGAGAACTACATGAACTACATGTTGCTAAATCCACCGCGGAGAATAAACAGAAGGGTAACCAGGCAACCATGCTCGGGAGGTCTTATTCGCAGCTTTTGGTGTATTTTGTGGCCACTTACAGGGCCGGCGTATGTACTACAGCATTTCCAGCGGGTAAAGCGGTCTCGTGTGGACGGACATGTTTCTTGAGCCGATTCCGTGTGGACGGAAGACTTTTTTTATATCAACTAAGGTTCGTTTTAGTATTCATCTCCGTGTAAACGTGGCCTAATACTGATGCAGAGCGTTTCAGAGCAGCAGCTGCTCAGTGTGTCGGGGACTCCTGCTCAGGTCTGACAGCAGAGAGGACCACCTGCAGAGGGGCAGCCTGCTGGGCCCTGCCGGGGTTCCCTGTGGCAAGGCATTACTACTGAAAGCGCACATCCATTTAAATGCTGATTAACAGAAGGCAGCTTAGCAGTTCCTTTGGTTTATATCATCATGCAGTACCCAGCCCTCATGTTCAAACCTGGTTATTACTCCAGTCTCTGCTCAAAAACAATACCACCGATACAGGCAACACATCAATGCAGATATCATAAACCACCATTGTGTTCATCTTAGGTATACAGTATATGAGTATGCAACCAGCTACTGTTATTGCTAAAATGTATATTATTTTGATACAAACATTTGAGTGACTAATGGATGCAGCTGTAATACAAAGAATGACCAACCACTCTCCTGTCACATTACACTCCTAAAATAGTCGCATAATAAGCATGTATACGACTGTGACGGATTGTCAAACATGTCAGAAAGGTTTTTCAATACTGAAGCTCCTCTGGTCATTCCACTGATCGGGTTAGACCCAGCAGGCACTCCGGACTTATCAGGAATATATAATAACCAACAGCCCCTGTTGAGACCGGAACATCAATTGGACCCTTACATTGATGATTACATTTCAAAGCGAGCTTTCTCGTTCTCTAAACCACTTTCCCGTCTTTCTTTAACAACTCTTCATGCAATTGGGCAGTAAAAAATACAATGTACAGAAAATTGAGTGAATTGTCCAAGAGTGTTCCATCTTACTCCATTTTTCTGTTAGTTTTTAGTGTTTAGTGACTGAAAACCTCACTGTCATGCCCAATTAAAAACTAGATGAAATAATGATTCAGAGCACAATATTCTCTGGCTGGTGCACTAGCAGTTTCCTGGTGATAACGCTGTTACCTTGAAAGTGATCATAGTTTGGCCAAGACATTTGAATTCTGTCACATGTTTCCTGCAAAAGCCCCAAAGCTCTTTAAATGGTCCTCTGTGTTCCTGAGAGTTGGATCAGTTTTAGAGACATGGTCATGGTCACTTCTCCCCCTCCCCCCCTTGTTTGCACTTCTCTTCTTGTAGTTTTATCGTTTATTCTCTTAGTTTGAGAAAGACAAATAATATCATGAATCTTTTATTATAGGCCTATCACTTGTTTCTCTTTAAGTTAGCAATAAACTGTTTGAACTGGCACACTGCAGGGTTGTTACTCTTCATGTGTACTGAGTAGCCTTCTGGATGAGGGTGAACACAGCGGAGTACATCCTGCACACTGACCTGTAAACTGTAACAGGTCAAACAGACATTATCTCCCTCCATGTCTCCCTTTGTGTGCTGGCATGTGTGCATGGTGGAGCTACATTATTGATAGTTGGTATATTGTGTCCCACCTCCTCTGCAGCTCCAGTGGTGCTGATGGAGGCTGTGGCAGGAGGTGGATACAGTATGTCCCCTAGGCCTAGGGTTGCTGGTTTGATCCAAGCCCCTGCGCTGTCTTTGTGTGTGATAATTATAATTATAGTTATAATTCACCTGTGCAGGTGACATCTAGTCAAAAAAAAGGACAGGACCGGGCCTTTCGAAACATATAAAAAAACAACAGTGTAAAAAGGTATAATAATTGCGCCATGTAACATCTTTACTGCTTTGGACTCCTAATTTGCACTCTTAATGTCCTCATAGACCATGTGCACCTTCCTTGGTGAGCAGGATTGGAAGATGATGGATTCATAGAAAGTGTGTTTTTGTAACACTCTGGACACATCTGGTGAACCATAACATATTAAGAGATCCTCTTCTCGGGAATATCTTAATATCTTTTGGCATGTGCGACCAGACAAGACACCCTACGCACTATTCCAGTTCACTTCTGTTGAATGTGTCCATATCTGTTTTTACTGTGAAAAGTGTTGATGAAACGGCCGAGGCTCCATTCCTCATGTGATTGATGTGGATTAAAGCAGTGAAGCTAAACAGCTCGAAGGAGGGACTACTAGAGACCAGCTGCATTGACAAGAGCAGAAACATGTCTGCTGACGGCAGCTCCTCACTTACCCTCTCTAACTCAGCTCTACATTCACCAACATCTGCAGCCATCTGACATTTGGAAGATGTGTTGGAGCCACGCATTTTTAAGTAAAAATAAACACAAGTTATCAGTCTAAATCTTGTAGTGGCTCTGCAACAAAGACATGAACTACATGCTGTGTTTTAACAAATGAGTTTCTCATTTGGACAATTCTTCCCATAAAAGATACGACGTGCAATGCGACTTGCAAAAATGACCTTCAAAGTAATTGACAAGAACCAGGGCTGTCAATCAGATACACATATTTAATCAAAGGTGCAAGGCTTTTATTAGTCATACGTACATAGCTACAGTGTAGTTATGACAATGAAAATCTTAGGTCACCGGCTCCTCCAACAGTGCAACACAATAAAACAGATATAGTGCAAGTAAATACAAAAAGAAAAAAAGTGAAATAATGGAATAGTGCAATAAGAGTCTAAATGCAAGTGATTGAATATAATATTTTAGATAAATCATTTCTAAATTGCAGCCAGATGAAAGCAGGATCCTCTCTATAGTGCACCTGTAGAAGGTGAGGATCCTCTCTATGGAGCACCTGTAGAAGGTCAGGATCCTCTCTATGGAGCACCTGTAGAAGGTCAGGATCCTCTCTATGGTGCACCTGTAGAAGGTCAGGATCCTCTCTATAGAGCACCTGTAGAAGGTCAGGATCCTCTCTATGGAGCACCTGTAGAAGGTCAGGATCCTCTCTATGGTGCACCTGTAGAAGGTCAGGATCCTCTCTATAGAGCACCTGTAGAAGGTCAGGATCCTCTCTATGGTGCACCTGTAGAAGGTGAGGATCCTCTCTATGGTGCACCTGTAGAAGGTCAGGATCCTCTCTATGGAGCACCTGTAGAAGGTCAGGATGCTCTCTATGGTGCACCTGTAGGAGGTCAGGATCCTCTCTATGGTGCACCTGTAGAAGGTCAGGATCCTCTCTATGGAGCACCTGTAGAAGGTCAGGATCCTCTCTATGGAGCACCTGTAGAAGGTCAGGATCCTCTCTATGGAGCACCTGTAGAAGGTCAGGATCCTCTCTATGGAGCACCTGTAGAAGGTCAGGATCCTCTCTATGGAGCACCTGTAGAAGATCAGGGTGCTCTCTATGGAGCACCTGTAGAAGGTCAGGATGCTCTCTATGGTGCACCTGTAGAAGTTGCAGAGTATCCTGGAGTCCATGTTGAACCTCCTTAGCCTGCGGAGGAAGAAGAGCCGCTGTCGAGCTTTTTTGGTGATGGTGTTAGTGTGATGAGTCCATGTCAGGTCCTCAGTGATGAGTCCATGTCAGGTCCTCAGTGATGAGTCAGGTCCTCAGTGAAGAGTCCATGTCAGGTCCTCAGTGAAGAGTCCATGTCAGGTCCTCAGTGATGAGTCCATGTCAGGTCCTCAGTGATGAGTCCATGTCAGGTCCTCAGTGATGAGTCCATGTCAGGTCCTCAGTGATGAGTCCATGTCAGGTCCTCAGTGATGAGTCCATGTCAGGTCCTCAGTGAAGAGTCCATGTCAGGTCCTCAGTGATGAGTCCATGTCAGGTCCTCAGTGATGAGTCCATGTCAGGTCCTCAGTGATGAGTCCATGTCAGGTCCTCAGTGAAGAGTCCATGTCAGGTCCTCAGTGATGAGTCCATGTCAGGTCCTCAGTGATGAGTCCATGTCAGGTCCTCAGTGATGAGTCCATGTCAGGTCCTCAGTGAAGAGTCCATGTCAGGTCCTCAGTGATGAGTCCATGTCAGGTCCTCAGTGATGAGTCCATGTCAGGTCCTCAGTGATGAGTCCATGTCAGGTCCTCAGTGAAGAGTCCATGTCAGGTCCTCAGTGAAGAATCCATGTCAGGTCCTCAGTGATGAGTCCATGTCAGGTCCTCAGTGATGAGACCATGTCAGGTCCTCAGTGATGAGACCATGTCAGGTCCTCAGTGATGAGTCCATGTCAGGTCCTCAGTGATGAGACCATGTCAGGTCCTCAGTGAAGAGTCCATGTCAGGTCCTCAGTGATGAGTCCATGTCAGGTCCTCAGTGAAGAGTCCATGTCAGGTCCTCAGTGATGAGTCCATGTCAGGTCCTAGGTGATGAGTCCATGTCAGGTCCTCAGTGATGAGTCCATGTCAGGTCCTCAGTGATGAGACCATGTCAGGTCCTCAGTGATGAGACCATGTCAGGTCCTCAGTGATGAGTCCATGTCAGGTCCTCAGTGATGAGTCCATGTCAGGTCCTCAGTGATGAGACCATGTCAAGTCCTCAGTGATGAGACCATGTCAGGTCCTCAGTGATGAGTCCATGTCAGGTCCTCAGTGATGAGTCCATGTCAGGTCCTCAGTGATGAGACCATGTCAGGTCCTCAGTGATGAGTCCATGTCAGGTCCTTAGTGATGAGACCATGTCAGGTCCTCAGTGATGAGTCCATGTCAGGTCCTCAGTGATGCGTCCATGTCAGGTCCTCAGTGATGAGTCCATGTCAGGTCCTCAGTGATGAGTCCATGTCAGGTCCTCAGTGATGAGACCATGTCAGGTCCTCAGTGATGAGTCCATGTCAGGTCCTCAGTGATGTGGACACCGAGGAACCTGAAGCCGTTAATCGCCGTTCATCGCATGATTGTCCGCATGTTTTTTATGAATTCTAAATGTATTTAAAAAGGTTTTCAATACTTGTATCACCTCCGGGTTGCACTGCATCGAGTCTCAATACTTTATTGTTCTCACATCAAGAGGTCCACTAGCATCCCTTCAACCGTCCTGAAACTCTCAACGCTTACCAAGAGTGCAGACATGAGGAAACTTTACAGACATGGCTGTCTCCACAGTGCTGTTTGATGTACAACAGGGGTTTCTGTGAGGAGAGTCAAATCACATCACTAACCATGAATGATAACTGATATGGCGGTCATTTACGGGGGGGCTCTCTGCATCAGCTGTGTAATGTTTTAAGACAAGACGTCCCCCTGTGGTAATTATGTTCACACCGACAGTACATTCATATACGTTGGGTTTGAGAAGCGTCTGGCGGTGTTCTGAAGCTGAAACTGTTCCTCATTAGTTTGAGGCTTGTTTCTGCTCCCAATCCGCAACGCTACTGCTCCATCTCTTCCTGATTCCACAAACTATGGGGCAGAACGAGTTCATAACCACAGAACGTGCGAGCGTTAATCATCTGTCAAAAAAGTGGAGATTAAATGAATTTGCGTTAATGTGTTATTATAGCTATGGTGAAACTCACAGCCCAAACAAGAACATCCTGTCACAAAGCGACAAGGCCTGATGGATCTGGCTTACTGTCACATGACCTGAGCTCTGCATGCTGCCACTCACTAAAGCTTCCTTTATGCTTTCTTCTTTCACTCGTTTCACTAACAGCTACTCAAATGCTAAATAAAGTATGTTTTTTACAATACTTTGTGCCTATTATTGACTGATATGTGTCTAGCTAAACAGAATTGCTTCTGTTTTCCATTGTCTTTAAATATTTGACTGTAAATGGTGTCGTAGGCCACAGTGTGCATGGTAATGCAGTTTCATCCCACTATTAACATATTCACAGCCTTTGAGTCACCTGCCTGGGATGGCATAATCACAGGATTCTGATGGCTAAACTAAACAAAATCTAAACAAAACGGCACATTCAACATCATCGAATGTTGAGGCCCCCTTTTTCCATAAAGGAGTTGATCCTTCCCTAAATGAAAAGGATGTAGTGGATGGACTGTTTGTCAGACGACAGATGACACTTGGTATTTTTACACTGGACTGTAAGGACTCTGCTCTAGTCAACTAATGGATCTAACATATGGAATGTCACCTTTTGTAATGGCCAGAATATCACACTTTAAAACGAGCATAGACTGACTTTCATACCCAGGAATCAGCAGCATGAACATGTCTCCAATGATCACATGTAATGATGATATTAATTACATGTGTACCTGTTTTTAAACATTCAAAATAAACTAATATGTTTACTGATATAAACAAAACAAAAACAATGAGCCCAATTCATTCCCAATCATCCTGAACAACATTCCTACTACTGTACTGTTGTCCTGCCGCATAGAAGTTAAGAGAAAACATATTAAAACGGTTGTTTTAAAAGGAGACATTACACCAAACTGTCCCGATTTTTGTCTGTCTAGTCATGGTTTTATTTTTGAAATTCTGTTCTCCCCGTGTCTGGTCTTCCTTCCTGTGTTTGCCCTCCTGTGTCTGATTGTCTGATTGTGTTCACCTGTTGCTCTTGTGTTTCTGCCTCCCCTGCCCAGCTGTGTCTCGTCCTGTGATTACCCTTCTGTGTATTTAGTCTTGTCTTCCCCTGTGCTCCATGTCGGATCGTTGTCTTTCCTTTCCTTGTTACCTGCGTGCTCCCGTCTGTAAGTTTGTCCTGCTTCATGTGCTCTCCATTTCGTTAGTGTTATTTGTGTCATATTTTTTCTGTCATCGGCTTTTAAAATAAAGCTCGCCTTTTGTTCCTTGACCTTTTTTTTTTTTTAAACTGTATTTGAGTCCTGATAATCCCCATTCCTGACACAAACTCTTTCCCTACCCGCATTCTTTCATGTTGCCTGTCTTTCACAATGTGCAGCAGTAAAGGTTACTATAGCCTTTGCTTGTTTATTTGAAACATCTGACCTTTCAACTTTCTCCAGTGCTCTACCTGCCATAAGTCACAGCCGCTGGGTGTCTGCTCTCAGCGCTCTAGACTAAACCACACTGGTCATAAAATAGGTAAAAATAACAAAAACATGTTGGGCCTGAAATGAAAAAGCTCATAACCCCAAGTCCTAATTATAAATCCAATAATCTTCATGTCTAGTAGTTTTGTTTTTTGAAGGGTTGCTGATTTTAATTTTTAATTTATATGTCATTGTTGTGTGTTTCAGCTAATTCCTTAAGTTAACTTTTAAGTTTGCACAGCACTATAACACTGTTATCGTTTATACATAAATCCTGTAGATAGGAGCTGATTTCTGGATAGTTCTTGTAAAGTGCGGCTCTGTGTTTACAGGCGGCCGTGGAGCCTGCAGTCTTTTACTGCGCTGTCTTGTCTGTCACTTGACAGTTGACTGCCGTACAGCTCTCCCCCCGCTTAGCAAACAGTCCTGTTAGATTTTCCATTTGAACAATCCTAGGGGTCACCAGTGTGTCTGACTGCTCGCTGAAGCCAGATGGGGTTTTCCTATAAACAAGTGTACAAGCAGTATTTAAACAGACTGTGGCACCTGACGCCATAACACTCATGACACTCTGTTTAGTGGCCTAAGTTGCAATAAGTCACTTTGGAGAATTAAGTAAATATTTTCATTATGACCATGCCATTGTTTATTATAGAATGGCAAAAGTTCTAAATCTTGCCAAATCCTCTGTTAAAAAAATCATTTAATAACAACTTGTCTAAAGTGAAGCATGAACATAGAGCTGATTTCTTTTTCATTCCTATCATGTATTTTCAGTTTCAAACAAATCCAGACACACCACCTGTTTAAAGAGCAGTGTGGGGAAGGCCCAGGTCGAGCAGAGCATTAAAGCTGCAGGCAGAAGTATTAAGCATACCTCTGGCCTGCTGAGGGGAGGTCTCATCCAAACACAGCAGTCACCTCCACAGATACAGGCTCATGTGTTCTCTCTGCTGGATTACAGCTGCATGAGACAATTCTCGGATTAAGAATACAGCCCTCCATCTGGATGGGTTCTTCTTGTCAATGTTAAGATTGCAAAACTCACCACAGCAAATACAATGCTTTTGAAAATTGAAAGGTTCATCTGAGTCCCCTGACTGTGAGCGCCTGGTCACCTTGCAAGGAACTTTTGAATCAGTTTCTCCAGCCCTCTGACCTTTGTGCCATTCACAGTGAGTCTTTGAGGTGTAACATGAAATACAACTTTTATCATTTCAATGTGAATTCGTTGTTATTGTCCAATGTTTCTTGAAGCTCAGTGTTTTTCATCACCATATATCTTGCTACACTGGATAATGTTTGCTCATCGGACTGCTCTTGCAGAGATCAACGGTTCCTTCTTCGCTTGGCAGTTAAACCTCCAACTGAGGTAGTACTTATCAGGCACTGGATCCATAACCAATGTAAACCCTGTAAAGGAAATATATAATACAAAAAAAGGTTAACCCTCCTGTTGTGTTCGGGTCAAATCTGACCGATTTACTACTTTCATCAATCATAACTTTTTTCTTTTACATTCAATTGCATTAAGGCTTAATGATATCCTTCACAGTAGACATTTGAACATATATAATTGGCACACGCAATACATGTTCAGTGTCTATTCTTTGTATATTTACTGCAGTTGTTCATGTATACCAGTAGTCTGATACAATATTTATAGTTTGAAAGGGTGTTAAATGCAATTTGGTGATGATGAATGGTTTTTGTGTTAATGTAATAGCAGCTAAAACAGGACCGGTCAAATTTGATGTTTCATCAAAAAAGAAGTGGATGGATGATCCAAAGAGTTGCATTCCCCAGTGTGTTTTTGTCTTGACGAGCAAACTCAAATAGCTAGGAATAATACAGGAACTGCACCATAGGGGTACCAAATACAATCTGGAGGCAGAATATGTATGACACCAACATCTTGCAATTATGGTTTGATTACATAATCACAGGGTATATTACACTTTAGATGGAATGGTTACAACATGTGTTAGACGTGACATGAAAAGCATATTTAAAAAAATGTTTTAAATCTATTGTTCTGGATCTCAAAAGCTCAATGGGTGTAGGAAGGTTCATCCAGCGACCTGTTTTGCTGGCTTGGCATAAAAGGGTTAATATTCATTCATTTGGAACACATGACCTCCTTTATGAATAAACATTGGAGAAAGACAATTTGGTGCATTTAATTTGAGAATTTTGCATGAAATCTCATAAATCCTTGTTTTTCAGGGAATTTTGGGCATAAAGGGGTTAATATCCAAAAATGCTCAAGGGATATCACCGGGCACCCTCTTGGATTTTGAAGAGGTACCCCTAAGCTACAAGAAACAGCAGAGAAAAAAACGTTATCAGATGAAACAAGGTTCAACCCCACGGCTCCCGGACTAATTGTGCATATGACAATAAGCCTTGAATCTTGAAATCTTGAAATTGAAAAATATAAGCTGACATACATTTAAAAAGTGTCCCAAGTGTGAGTGTTTATTTTGAAATTAATTCTGATGGTTCTGCCCCACCCTTCGCCACAATGATCATTTGAACAATTGGTAAGGTAAAAAGGCAAAACCAATAAGCATTGCGGTTCAGACTGGTTCAGGAAAGAAAAACAACTGCTATTGCGGACGATTTCAACTTTTCACTTTTTTTCTTTCTTTCCACTTTATAGGCTTCAACACTTGTTAAAAAAGATAAGTCTATAATCTATAACATGGCATCTTGAAGTGTGACATCACACAAGCAAGTTCTGTGAGCAGTAACTTAAAAAGTGCCAGGTAATAAAGATTAACATCCCACAATGCAGAGGATATAGTCGTAAACATCCCGAGGCGAGCGTCTACCTCTGGAGCAGCTCAAAGGGAGAAGGGCAGATAATAATACAAGCATTTGGCCCGGCTGGAGCAATCAATAAGCCGACGACTGCTATCAGCTCATCTTGATGGAGCTCCAAGTGCCACGTGTCTCGGCTCTTATTGTGTTGACACAGAGATACAGGCCACCATTCAGTCCACCTCAGATAGCATCACACTATAAGCTGGATCTTTTGAAGGTGGCCTTGTTTTCCTCCTTCTTTCATCCACAGGTTTCCCTTCAAGCCTTTCACTAAATGGGCTTTTTTTTTGTAAATCTTGTCGTAAAACAAGCAGATTCACTGATAACTTATCATAGTATGAGCTAATATGAAACATAGTCATCCTCTCTTTGTTTTTGAGGCAGTGTTTTCCTCTGCCTATCTCCACCTATTCCTGTGGGGGTTGTCACTGTGGTATAAATTGCCAGAGAAGGCCCTATCTGTGTCTGGGTGGGCTTTTAAGCCAGGCCCATCAGTTAAGGCTTCATTAAAGTGGTTCCTCCTGATGCTCCATGGAGGAGTCCCATTCCCCTAGTCTTTTAACACACTATGGTTTACTGTACTGTAACAGTTGTCCACTTTCTGAGGTAAATGTTTGTTATCTTTTGCCCTGGCTTTATGTACAGTAAAGAGTTTATGTTCCTTCAGCCACTCTACATGTAATCTTTGTGTCAAGATATAGTTTGAGTAGATGCAGTGTCTTCAATATTGTTTCTTAGAAGAGGCCACTGGAATCTCAACTGTCAGGGCATCCTTTTGTGAGCTTTTACAACATGCCACATAAAAGAGTAAGTTCCTGATAACCAAGGGCTTTTAGGCGGTAACACATGCCGGCTTTGGCTGCAAACAGCTAGTTGTTTCTAAATGTGCTCAGCTTTTTGGACATGTGGCAGCAGCCGCAGAGGGGAGGATAAGTCAGGTGAATGTATTTGTTTAAAGTTAGTTTGATTACACAATTCACAATTCCGACAATGCCACCTAGGGAGTTTCACCCAAGGAAATATTACAGGTTTTCAGTTATAGATGCACACAGCTCATCGAATACTAATGGTGCAGGAGACGTGTTTTCAATGTATCAAAAATATATGATTTTATTTAGCACGAGTCAATTATTAAAATGCAGTTTAAAACAGTCACACAGGGCTATAACACAAATGGGGAAATAAATTAGGGGCTGAGGCTAACCAGTTGGGGGATAGGGTCGACGAGTGAGTGGAAGGATCCCCAAACAAACCAAACTTAAATCACCCCAGTCATACGTGCAGGAAATCAAATCCCGGGGGAACACATCACCACCAAAAACCACCACCTTGGACACCAGCAGCACCACCTTCAGCTCTCAGTAACTACATTGGGGAACAAAGAGGGAAACGCAGTTAATGTGGGCAAAATACCAAAGCAACTAATAAACAAACACAATATCAAATATGTTCTCATAAACAAAAGATGATGACAACTTGTATAAACTCTCAAAATAAAACAAATCACAAGAGAGAAAAGGTTCAGTCAAACCAAATAAACAATTAACTAGAAAAAGTCAGTCAACTTTATTGTCAATCTTCCAGTTTGTGTGCACAGACAGAGAGATCGAAATACCATTTCCCACAATCCCGAATATAAAAACAAATGTATATAATAATAATATGTGTGAAAATATGTATATATATATATACACAGAATCAAAGATACATTTGTACCTAAATAGAAACACAACAATCAATATATACGAAATAACAGTCACTTAATATTTGAGAATGTATATTAGGCAAGGCAAGGCAAGTTTATTCATACAGCACACGGCAACCCAAAGTACTTCATAAAATAAAATAAAAGACATTTAAGAATAAATACAGTGGAAGCACATTATAAAAAGGCATTTAAAAACAGGCATTTTAAAAAGCAAAGATAATAAAATAAACACAACAGGTATAAAATACATGGATAAAAGCCAAACTGCAGTTTGAATTTGAACTACTCATCCAAATGCAGCGTCAATCTCGATTTAAAACTATTAACAGTTGCAGCTGACCTGCAGGATTCAGGGAGTTTGTTCCAGATGGTCGGGCATCAAAACTAAATGCTGCTTCTCCATGTTTAGTTCTGACTTTTGTAACAGAGAGCTGACCCGTCCCAGAAGACCTGAGACTCCTGGATACTTTTGCAGGAGATCATTAATATAATTTGGTCCTAAACCATTTAGTGCTTTAAAAACCAGCAATAGTACTTTAAAATCAATTCTTTGGCTGACTGGAAGCCAGTGTGAAGACTTCAGAACTGGACTGATGTGATCCACTCTTTTAGTGTTAGTGAGGACTCGAGCAGCAGCGTTCTGAATCAGCTGCAGCTTACTGATAGATTTGTTAGTGAGCCCTGTGAAGACACTATTACAGTCCAGTCTACTGAAAATAAAAGCATGGACACGTTTTTCTAAATCCTGTTGTGACATTAGTCTTTTAATCCTAGATATGTTCAGTATGCAGACCTAATGACTGTTGTAATGTGGCTGTTGAGATTCAGGTCTGAGTCCATCACTACACCCAGATTTCTAGCTTTATTCGTTGTTTTGAAGTCTGCCGACTGAAGGTCTGCGATGATTTTTAATCGTTCCTCCTTTGCTCCAAAAACAATAATCTCAGTTTTCTGTTTGTTCAATTGGAGAAAGTTCTGAGTCATCCAGTCAGTGATTTGCTCAATGCACTTACTCAATGTTGCAATCGGAGAATAGTCTCCTGGTGACATGACTGGTTTTTATAAATCTGGGTGTCATCTGCATAGATATGATAGCTTAGGTCGTTGTTTTTCATAATTTCGGCCAGTGGTAGCATACAAAGCAGAGGTCCTAAGATGGAGCCTTGAGGAACCCCGCATGTCATATTTGTCAACGCTGATGTGTAGTTGCCTCTAGAGATAACGTTTTTTCTGTCCTTTAAGTAGGAATCAAACCAATTTAGGACTGTTGCCGAAAGTCCCACCCAGTTTTCTAGTCGGTCTAGCAATATAGAATAGAATAGAATCATTTAATGTCATTATACATGTACAATGAAAGAAGAAAAGCTTCCCCCTTTTAAAAGGAGCCATCAAAACAAAAACAACCCAACAAATACATGCAGCATACATACTTATGTAGGAATAAGGAATAAAGTGCAGTAATTATTTCCAGGGGTATACAAAATAAAATGCAATAAATAATAATAGTAGGTATGCATTTATAATAATAATAATAATAATAATAATAATAATAATGATATATATATATATATGTATATATATATATACAGAGTCACGTTTATTGCACATGGAGGATGATTAAGGGGTATGAGTGTCAGGAGTTTAGTGCAATGATGCCTGTTTTTGGATTTTATACACCTCCGGCAGGCGGAAAGCTGGGGTGTGAACTGTCCTTGACAATGTTTTTGGCTCTACTGAGGCAGCGGGAGGTGTAAATGTCCATCAGGGAAGTCGAGAGGGCAGCCGATGATCCTCTGTGCTGCTTTTACGACTCTCTGAAGCCTCATCCTGTCGGCCTCAGTGCAGCTGGCGTACCACACTGTGATGCAGTATGTCAATGATGGTAGAGCGGTAGAAGGTCACCAACAGCTTAGTGGCCAAGTTGTTCTTCACCCTCAGGAAGTGCAGACGTTGCTGGGCCTTCTTGATGACAGCTGTGGTGTTGTCCATCCAGGAAAGGTTGTTGGTGATGAGTACGCCGAGGAACTTGAAGGTGTGGACCCTCTCCACACACTCACCATTAATGTAGAGGGGAGCGAGGTCGATAGTATTACTCCTGAAGTCTACGATGATCTCTTTGGTTTTTGTGTGGTTCAGTGCCAGGTCGTTCACTGAACACCACACTGAGAGCTTCAGTACCTCACTCCTGTAGGCCGACTCGTCTCCTCCTGAGATGAGCCCCACCACAGTGGTGTCGTCAGCAAACTTGACGATGATGTTCTCTGGGTGGGCTGGACTGCTGTCGTGGGTGTAGAGCGAGTACAGGAGAGGGCTCAGCACACAGCCCTGAGGAGAGCCGGTGCTGAGAGTGCGGGTGGAGGAGTGATGGGGGCCAAGTCTCACACGCTGGGGGCAGTTAGTGAGGAAATCTTTGATCCAGGAACAGGTGGGGGGGGGAAGGCCTAGGTTTGACAGTTTGCAAACTAGAATGTCCGGGATGATTGTGTTGAACGCTGAGCTGTAGTCAATAAAGAGCAATCTGACGTAGCTCCCACGATGCTCCAGGTGTCTCAGTGCAGAGTGGAGAGCTATGGCTTCAGTGGATCTATTTGCTCTGTAGGCAAACTGGCGTGGGTCGAAGGTGGGGGGAAGGCAGGCCTTTATGTGATGTAACACCAGCCTCTCAAAACACTTCATGATCACAGGTGTGAGTGCAATGGGGCGGTAGTCATTAAGGCTGTCTGTGGTTGCTTTCTTTGGAACAGGAATGATAGTGGCAGTTTTAAGGCAAGGTGGGATAACAGCGAGTTTCAGGGAGAGATTTAAAATGCTGGTGAAGACCTGTGAGAGCTGGTTGGCACACACTCTGAGCACCTTCCCAGGTACTCCATCTGGACCAGCAGCGTTCCTGAGGTTCACTGCTTTGAGCACTAACGCTAGCAACACGCTTGAGTCCCCAGTTGCCGTGTCACACCCCCTGTAGTTGGTTATGTTCTTAATGCCCTGCCACACCTGCCTAGGGGTGTTGCTTGTGAGGTGGTCCTCAATCCTTTTTTTGTAGTCTGTCTTGGCTTTTGTAATTCCTCTCTTCAGGTCGGCTCGAGCAGCATTATAGAGAGCTCTGTCCCCTGACCTGAAGGCTGAGTCACGGACCTTGAGCAGCATGCGGACCCGGCCAGTCATCCAGGGTTTCTGGTTTGGGGAAAACGCTTTGCTTTTTACCATAGTGACGTTGTCGATACAGTATTTAATGTAGGACAGTACCGTCTCTGTGTAGGTTGCCAGGTCCTGGTGTTCAAATACATCCCACTGGGTATGTTCAAAGCAGTCCTGAAGCTGAGCAAGTGCATCCTCAGGCCATGTTGTAACAGACTTTCTTGTTGGACTTGTTCTCCGTCTAAGGGGGGTGTATGCAGCGGTCAGTAGCAGGGTGATATGATCTGACAGGCTTATGTGGGGGAGAGGTATGGCTCTCTAGGCGTGCTTGATGTTGGAGTACACATGATCAAGAGTGTTTTTCCCTCTGGTCGGACACTTGTCATGCTGGTAGAATTTAGGCAGGACAGATTTTAGGTTGGCCTTATTGAAATCTCCTGCAGCAATGTGAACGCCATCGGGGTGAGCCTGCTGTTGGTGGTTGATGGTGTTTAGCAGGAGGGAGATTGCACTGTTGACGTTAGCTTGTGGTGGTATATACACAGCCGTAACAATCACTACAGTTAGCTCTCTAGGTAGAAAGAACTGGGGGCATTTAACGGACATGAACTCCAGGTCAGGAGAGTAGTGATGGTCAATGATGATGCCATTATTACACCAGTTGTTATGTACGTACATACAGAGACCCCCCCCTCGGCTCTTACCAGAGTCCTTGTTTCTGTCCCAGCGGAGTAGTGTGCGGCCTGCTAGTGAAGCCAGGTCTCAGTGATTACAAGTAAACAACAGTCACGAACGTAGCTGTTTCCGGCGAGTTGTAATTCCAGATCGTCCGTTTTGTGCACTATGGACCTGGAGTTGGTGAGGTACATACTCGGCAGGGGAGGTTTGTGTGGCTGATTCCTTAGCCTCAACAGGAGACCGGACCGGCAGCCCCGCTTTTGCTTCCTCTCTTTCCGCCGTCTACGCCGCCTGCCTGGCCCGACAACAATCCACGGGGATCCCGACGATCTCGCTACCTCGTCTGGGATGTTGTGATCGCGTTGGAATTTCCTAAGAATGGGAAGCTTGTGTTGGAAACCAATACCCAGTAGTTCCTGGCGATTGTAGCGTATGTTCTCATAAGCGAACGCAGTCATATTACATATATAAACACACAGTAAATAGCACAAGAAGGGAGAGCCATGAGTGGCTGCAACCATGCGCGCCGCCATCTTGGAAGAGGATCTAGCCATGGTGGAAAAACTGTTCTTTAGTCGGGTGGTATTCCACCTCAGGCTGCGGAAACTCCTCCCTGAAGGCATGAGGGTAAAGAGGAAGGTGGAAGGGTGGGTGGAGTCACCAGCAATGCTGAGTGCTCTGCGGGTGAGGCAGGTGTTGTAAATGTCCAGGAGTGATGGGAGTGAGGCACCGATGATCCTCTCAGCAGTGTTCACGATGCGCTGCAGGGTCTTGCGATTCGATGCTGTGCAGCTTCCGAACCACAGCGTGATGCAGCTGCTGAGGATGCTCTCAATGGCGCCTTGGTAGAAGGAGAGCATGATGGGGCGGGGAAGCTCCTGCTCTCTTCAGTTTTCGGACAAAGTAGAGGCGCTGCTGGGCTTTCTTGGTGATTGACGTGGTGTTGTTACTCCGGGAGAGGTCCCCGGTGATGTGCACCCCCAGGAATTTGTGGCAGCTCACCTGTTCCACAGCAGTACTTGCAATGTAAAATGATTATAAATAAAAAATATATATCTAAAATTCCCCATGCTGAACCATCACAGCATTTTACTTAAAATTAAAACGTGTTTCCTCAGTCAGTGAGTGGGGGTGTTGCGTGTCGTTTCTCCTGAAGTCGACGACAATCTCCTTTGTTTTCTCCACATTGAGAAAGAGATTGTTATCTATGCACCACGTGGCCAGCTGGTTCACCTCCCTCCTGTAGTGGGTTTCGTCATTGTTGCTGATGAGACCCACAACAACCCAGGGTCCATGGTTGGAGCTGTGGGTGGGTGTGCAGTCATGGGTCAGCAGGGTGAAGAGCAGTGGGCTGAGCACACATCCTTGGGGGTCCCCGTATTCAGTGTGATGTGTTGTTGCCGACCCGTACAGATTGGGGTGTGGCAGTGATGAAGTCCAGTGCCAGTTGCAGAGAAAGGGGCTGAGGCCCAGGTTTGTTCGTTTACAAACCAGCTGCTGGGGGATGATGGTGTTGAACGCTGAGCTAAAGTCTATGAACAGCATCCTAACATATTAGTTTTTTGTGTCCAGGTGGGTGAGGGCTGGGTGGATCGCTTCGCTCGGTATGCAAACTGAAATGGGTCCAGGGAGGGGAGATTTAATTTGCTCCATGACTAGCCTCTCAAAGCACTTCATGATGGTGGAAGTCAGCACTACGGGGCGGTAGTCATTGAAGCAGGAAGGTGATGACTTCTTCGGGACAGGTATGATGGTGGTTACCTTGAAGCACAAGGGAACAACAGCCTGGGAGATGTTGAAGATGTCTGTGAGCACATTTGTGAGCTCAGATGCACAGTCCTTTAGCACACAACCAGGAATGTTGTCAGGCCCAGAAGCTTTCCGGGTGTTAATCCTCACACTGCCTGGGGACAGACAGATAGCCCGGTCATTGGGTGAAGGCGTTGGGTGGGGGCGTTGTTTTCCGCGCAGGTGTACTGTTCTGTGCTTCGAAGCGTGCGAAGAAGCCGTTAAGGTTGTTCAGCAGAGAGATGTCACTGTCACAGGTCTGTGGTGGAGGTTTGTAGTCTGTGATGGTCCTAATACCCTGCCACAGGCTCCGTGTTTCTCTGCTGTCAATAAAGTGAGCTGTAATCTTCTGGGTGTACTGTTGTTTGGCTTTACGGATGCCACGGGATAGGTCGGCCCTGGCTGCTCTGAGACCAGCTGGAATGCCCTCTTTGAAGGCAATGTTACTCAGCAGCCCGTGGACCTCTCCTGTCAGCCATGGCTTATGGTTGGCCCTGATGGTGATGGATCTGGTGTGAGTCACATCCTCAATGCATTTAGTGATGTATCCTGTAACAGTTTCTGTATAGTCCTGGATGTTGGTGGTGTTGTTGTATGTCCCAGTCTGTAGTTTCAAAGCAGTCTTTGAGTGCAGTTGTACTGTCCTCTGACCAGACAAGTACCTCTTTGGGAACTGGTTTGGTGACTTTCACTCGGGGTCTGTATGCCGGTTTTAGCATAACAGTGAGGTGGTCAGAGAGTCCGATGTGGGGGAGGGGAGAAGCCTTGTAGGCTCCTTTATTCGTGGTATAAACAAGATCCAGAGTCTTGTTTTCTCTTGTTGGGAAATCCACAGGTTGATATATGTTTGGCATGAACGTTTTCAGGTTTGCATGGTTGAAGTCCCCAGGGACGATGAGAAGGCTGTCTGGCTGTTCTGTTTGTTGTTCCGATATTGCACGATACAGCTCACCGAGTGCCTCCTCTCTGTCCTTGTTGTTAGAGGTGGGGGGGATGTAAACAGCTGCTAGAAGGTTGGCACTGATTTCCCTTGGGAGATGGAAAGGCCTGCACTTCACGAACATAAACTCCGCCAGCGGTGAGCAATGTTTGTAGACAACCCAAGTCCTTACACCAAGCATCACTGATGTAAACAATGACCCATCCAATGCGGGTCGAGCTGAATGGCAGAGTCTGGGCTGTCATTTAGCCATTTTTCTGTGAAAATGTACACACCGCATTCTCTCACCTCACTCTGGGTTGCCCGGAGAAGTCTTATGTTATCCATTTTATTTTCCAGTGAGCGTAAATTAGCCATGAGAATGCTCGGAATAGCGGGCCTGTGTGGGCTAGCTGCTAGCCTAGCCTAGATGCCTCCGCGCTAACCCCTCTTCTGCTTCCTCTCACACCGCCTGTCCAGTTTCGGGATAGCACTCAAGGGCGAGGTTGAGCGTATTCCAAGGCAGTTGATTACCTCTGCCAGTGTAGCGTCTATTGTGTGGTTTGTTGTTATTTCCCTGTCCAGCAGGAACTCACAACTGTACTGTATACTCCTGACTGTACTATCGATCTGGGGTGGTTGAAGTGAACTCGATGAACAGACATTCAAAACATTAAAAAAACTTGAAAAGACTGAAGACTCGGGAGAGCTAAGGGGGGCCGCTGCCGCTGTCTGCACTGCCATCTAAGATAAACAACCTAGTTTAAATCAAGTTAGCTGTGAGCCTCTCCGCTCACACAGGGTTCAAATATGGACGGAAAGAGCAGGTTCGTGTAACACAGGCGTTTATTAGCTCCAAACAAAAGTATCCACGGGTCTCCAACGTTGCCCGTGTGGCAACCTTCACAGGTCCTTTTGCCACCTTCCAGGATCCCGCCTACTGCAAAACAGACCAGAACCAGGTTACGACATGCTTTTATTCCGGTACTGATTACCTGATTCCGATCAGCTGTCTGGCCTCCGGCCGAGCCACTCCCTTCACTCCAGCAGCCGGCGCCCGAACCACACCCCGCTGCCACATACCCCCACCGCCCGACTCAGGCCTGGATCCCGCCGGCCGCAAGCTGACTCTCCCCCCCCCCCCCCCCCCCCCCTCCGCTGAGCGAGAGAGGAAATCAGCCACGACCATCCGGTTACCCAGCCTGTGGATCATCTTGAAGTTGAAAGGCTGTAACGCCAGATACCACTGAGTGATCCGAGCGTTGGCATCCTTCATGCGGTGGAGCCACTGGAGCGGGGCATGGTCCGACCAGAGGGTGAAAGGGCGCCCACCGTATGTCGAGGCACTCCTTTTCCACCGTACTGTAGTTCACCTCCCTCTGGGCGAGCTTACGGCTAATGTACAGTACGGGGCGGTCGACCCCCTCTACTTGCTGGGACAAAACGGCCCCCACCCCACTATTCGAGGCGTCGGTCTGTAACACAAAAGGGAGAGAGAAGTCAGGAGAATACAGAAGCGGCTTACCACAGAGGGCTTTTTTAACCCTCTCAAACGCCAGCTGACACCGCTCCGTCCACTGGACCGGATCTGAAGCACCCTTTCGGGTCAGGTCGGTCAGGGGACTGGTCAGCTCCAAAAAGGACGGGATGAACCGCCTGTAGTAGCCGGCCAGCCCCATGAACCTCCTGACCTCTTTTTTCGTCTTGGGCGCCAGACAGTATGAAATGTCGGTTGTTTTCTCTACCTGTGGCCGCGGCCCAAGTGGTACCCCAGATACCGTACCTCCCTCCGTCCAACTGCACACTTCTTCGGGTTGGCCGTGAGCCCCGCCTGCCTCAGGGACTTGAGCACTGCCCCCACCTGCTGCATATGCTGCTCCCATGTCTCACTGTGAATGATGACATCATCCAAGTAAGCAGCAGCATATGCAGAGTGGGGACGCAGCACCCGGTCCATGAGCCGCTGGAAGGTGGCTGGAGCTCCGAACAACCCGAAAGGAAGTGTGATGAATTGGTATAAACCATACGGAGTGGAGAAGGCCGTTTTTTCCTTAGACTCTGGAGAAAGGGGAATCTGCCAATTAGTGCTGGGGGGAAACGATTATTTTGAAAACGATTAATCGGGCGATTATTTGATCGATTAGTCGACTAATCTAACGATTTTGTTGTTGTTGTTCAATTCATAAAAAACGTAATGTAAAAAAAACGTAATGTAAAACAATATGTTTTCACGATACAGTGTCTAAGGGGATCTTAATATTTAAGAACCTATTAATGTGTTATACCAGATTAAGGGAAATAATCTCAGCTAACTGACGATACAAACCATGTTTACCAAAACAAAACACAAGTCTCATAAGAAGCATCTAAATGATCCCTGAGCGAAAAATGCTAACGGACATTGGCACAGAACTCAAGATAAAAGTACCCTTATTACTTATCGTAGCTGCACATACAATATATCCGATTAAAGCTGAGACTCCACAGATTATGTAGGTATATAGTATCATCACTGAGTGATCCGGACTTGCGACAGGGGAAGCAAATACAGTCATCACAACACGTACCTTTACAGAGCTTCTAGGGAGATCGTCTCACCACCGTAGCTGTCAATCTGATCAAAAGACGTGTTCAATGGCATTAAAATGAGAAAAAACGCGGCTGAATCGGTTAATCCATAGGTTTTTAACGTCTATGTATAAAAAAATGATTGAATTTATAATCCATAATTCCATTTTTATGTAAAAATCGGAGAGCAAATGCTAGCTGCTAATGGTAGCCACCACAGCTAGCTGCTGCTTCCGGTCCAGGCTATGCAGCTTTGCTTTGGGTGACTCACGTGTGTGGAGCGACGCGGAAATATGTCGTCGACGATATTTTGAAGTCGGCGTCGGCGTCGACTTCAAAATATCGTCGACTTCAAAATATCGTCGACGCGTCGCTACAGCACTACTGCCAATAGCCCTTGGTTAAATCCAGCGTCGTGTAAAAGCGAGCAGTGCCTAGCCGATCCAGGAGTTCGTCGACCCGGGGCATTGGATAAGCATCGAATTTGGACACCTCGTTCACCCTGCGGTAGTCCACACAGAACCGGATTGACCCGTCGGACTTACGTACCAGCACGACGGGGCAACACCAGTCACTGGTGGACTCTTCTATCACTCCCATTCTAGCTCCGCCTGAAGCTCCGCCTGAACAATTTTCCTCTTATGTTCAGGCAGCCGATAGGGCCGTGAACGAATGGCCACGCCCGGGGGCGTTTCTATGCGGTGGTGTATGAGAGAGGTGCACCCTGGCAGCGGAGAGAACACTTCGGCAAACTGCCTTTGCAACGAAGCAACGTCTGCTCTCTGGCCCGGTGAGAGATTGTCGCTACAACAGACCGGGGCTAATTTGTTGCTTTTAATGACCTCTGGTCCCAACTCATCTCTCTCAATCACCGTGGTGGCCAGAGAAACAGACGCCACCTCCCTCCACGCTTTCAGGAGGTTAAGGTGGTAAATCTGTGTTGCTCCCCCCCTGTCAGAACGCACCACCTCATAATCTACGTCCCCCACTCGTCGTGTGACCACGAAGGGTCCTTGCCACTTGGCGAGTAGTTTAGAGCAAGAGGATGGGAGTAATACAAGCACTTTATCTCCCGGTGAAAATTGTCTCAGTTCCGACCCTCTGTTGTACAGGCGCTGCTGACGTTCCTGAGCCTGGAGCAAATTCTCCCGTGATATCTGCCCCAGTGAGTGGAGTTTTGCTCGCAGGTCCATAACGTACTGTATTTCGTTTTTACTGGTGCTTGGACCCTCCTCCCAGTTTTCCTTAACTAGGTCCAAAACACCCCGGGGCTTCCTACCAAATAACAGCTCAAAGGGAGAAAATCCCGTGGAGGACTGGGGCAGCAGCCGGCGCCCTAACCACATTAGCCAAAGTAATAACAAATTATAGAGGGAGTTATCCCCAGAGAGAGAGCCTCAAAAATGCAGAAAATGAATAGAAGTTACTCATTGGGAGCTCTTTAGTTCTAATCTCTTCACACTCCCGCCCATTTCGCACCACATTGAAGTTCTTCACTTGCTGCCACAGCCCACAGCAGTTTGCTGCTTCATCAAAGGTAAGAACTGTTTAATTGTTGTAAGTTAACTGAAATTTGTTTGACCAAGTTGATATAGCAGTTCAACATTGTTTTGCACTATTGCTTAACAAACATGCCAACTGTATTGCATTGTAGGCAAAACCTAAAACCACATTAAGCTGAGGGATGAAAGTTGGTAATTTAGTCCTCTTTATGTCCACTAAAACCATTGCAAGGACTGAAAAAAGCTTGATACAATGCCACACTTATTTTGTATGCGTTAATGTACCACGGTAATGTTGTGACTTTTAAGATACCAGGTAATGCTAGCTAGCATGTTACATTACCCGACCTAAGCTAGCATGCTACATTAGCCGACCAAAGCCACCACGTTGTGTGGAGAGCAGTCACTCTGAGCACAGTAAGAAACGAACACTATTGCTTGCGGGTGAGTAAGGAATATCATTGTTTTATTTCTTTCTTCATAAATAAAAATGTGGTGTTATTTGTATCGAACCTCTGTTGCTGTGTTTTGTGCACACTGATTGTAGTATATAGTGCAGTGCACATATACTGTAATGAGGTTACTGATGTGGCGCGGATTGATGCGTAGAGTGTGTTGAAGCCTGTTAGAAAAATTTAAATCAATGTTTAATGATATAATATAGTTTAAACAGTAATTTTATAACTGTTTTATTGTGAAAATACTTCCGGTTAGCTTTCGCCTGTGGTTAAAGTTTATTTTGAAAAGCTATTCCGGAAGAGATACCCGATGTAAGCTTGACTTCTAGTTTTCTGTTAAACAAGCGATTACAGACGTTAAAATGCATTAAATAAAAAGTCATGAAAGATGAGGAGAAAAGGCGTGTCAAGTTATGTATTGAATGCACAACGTCTAAATCCAATTATTCCAGATCGTCCGTTTTGTGCACTATGGACCTGGAGTTGGTGAGGTACATACTCGGCAGGGGAGGTTTGTGTGGCTGATTCCTTAGCCTCAACAGGAGACCGGACCGGCAGCCCCGCTTTTGCTTCCTCTCTTTCCGCCGCCTGCGTAGACACAGAAGACCGAGGTGGGAGGAGCGAAATTATGAGATATATAGTCAGGTGACGGAGCTTTGTTCGCTCTCTTTTCACATGGCCCGGACTGCCAGAGGAAGCTGCAGCCTTTCTCTCCTCACTCCTCCTGCTTGTAACATTACCACGCCATTTAATTCAAGTACCCATTTGAACCTTATGCCATTGGTCTCTTTATTCTAAGCTTCTCTCCTGGACGCGACAACAACGAACAAAGCTAACAAGCCCCATGGTTGAAGCCTGCATAGAGGCTCGCAATATTACCATGGCTGGATGTATATTAAGTTAATAAAGTAGTCTCATCTGAAGCTATTAAGCAAGGTCAGCATAAGATACTTCAATAATCCCCATGTCATCCGGTCAGTTACCCGATGTAAGATAATATTACACTGACGGTTGCAATGACGTTAATAATAATCAAAATACGAAAGTCACCTCTCTTGCCCGCAGTTTCATGTCTCCGGTAACGGGCCGTCACAGTGAGGCCACGGCAGGAGATTCAGATGGCATAAGCTTTTTTTCTAACGATTAAGGTGAAATAAACACTTTTATTTTAATTATAAAATGATGAAAGATACTGAAACATAATGTATCAAACGTAAATAATACTCTTTGCATTTACCTGCTTGCAGTGGCGTAACAAGGTTGTGATTGGCCCCGGTGCAAATATTGTTTTGGGCCCCCCCCCCATACATAAGCGCACGCTGATGCGCTCACACACACACACAGACATACATAGAACTCTGCTGCCCGGATCATCACCCGCACCAACTCATCCGACCACATCACCCCCATTCTCACTCAGCTACACTGGCTTCCTGTACGCTACTGTATTGACTACAAAAACCTTCTACTCATATATAAAGCTCTCCATAACCTTGCCCCCATCTACATCACCGACCTCCTTCAGGAGTACACCCCCTCCGCTCTTCGTCTGTAGGACTTCTCACCGTCCCAAGCTCTCGCCTCAAAACCATGGGTGCTCGAGCTTTCAGCTGCTCGGCTCCCAGACTCTGGAACTCCCTGCCACTACACATCCGACAGTCTGATTCCATAACAACAATCAAAACTCAGTTCAAACTGGCATTTTCTTTATAAACTGTACCCTGTGTCCTTTAGTGTCCTTCTATAGTCCATTTCCTGTTGTTTGTCTTGTCTTACCCCGGCTGATACTTCACTAAATCCACTGCTTTAATTGTTCCCTATATTGCCCCTATGCCCTGTAAGGTGTCCTTGGGTGTTATGAAAGGCGCCCCCCCAATTATTATTTTATACACAACCACTCAGAAGCACCACATGTAGGCTATCAACAGCAGCCTGCCCTGGCCTCAAACCACCACAGCCTGACAACAGCACAGCGAACTAAGAAGAGGATTACACCTGTTTCCTTGATGTTTGTCTCTGGGGAATGAGCCGGTAGGCCTACATGGACCGGTTGCTATAATATAGCTTTTGATCTTGGCGTCGGGGGTCTCAATAGCGCCATAGAGTCCCCTATCGGTTGGGGCCCTTGGGGGAACTGTTGGACCAAATCCAGCCTCTCCTCCTGGCTGGCTGGAGAAGAAGGTTGCACAGCCACGGCCACAGATACAGCTTTACTTGTGGAGCTAGATGGCAATGATGGTGGTGAGGCAGGTGAGCTATCGTTAGCCTCCGGCTCTGGCTGCTGCTGCACGTCAACATTGCTAACGTTAGCTCTCGATTTCGAGGATGATGTATGACAAAAAAAACGGTCTAATTTGTTGTTGCATCTCCTTGTTCTCTCTGTCCTTTCTCTTTTGAGCGCCGCTCTTGTGCTTTGGTTTGCTGTACATTATAAATGGAAGCTATTACATTTGTTATAATGCTGCCGAACTTGCTGCTGCTAGCTACAGTACAGTACAGGTTGATTAAACGGTTCGCTCGTCACGCAAGGTATCACATGACATGAAAGGGAGCAAGGTTATAGGACAGACAAATTACAAATTAATTTAGGTTGCTTGGTTACTTTGAAGACTGCGTGAACCGGTCAATCCCATTGGGGTCCCAAAAAAAGAAAAAATGTACAAAAATATATATAAAAAAAACATTACGCCACTGCCTGCCTGACATAACACTTAGGTGGTCCTTGCATAGGTTTCAAGTGTTCATTTAGTAACTTGTATGTTCAGTGTTTTGTCTGTGGAAAAAATGAATTCATCAAATGTAATCAATACTAATATCAATTTATTTCCAGGTGCAGGAAGAATCTTCGCTTTTCTAAGGTGAAAACATGTTTCAAAATGTACATGATTTAGAGTTTGTACAGTTTGTCTTACAATACAAAATGTGTTTATTACAATTGTCCTATTAACTTTTTCTGGTGAAAATGCAAATGTGATACAGTATGACTATTTCCAACCTGAAGTTGAAACAAAAAAATAAGAAAATATAGAATTACATTTGACATATTTCTTAAATACATACAATTAAGCTATAATGACACATGGTTTGTGTATGCTTTTTTGCAGCCTAGTTACCATTATGTCAATATTAATTAAGTTTACACTCATTTATAAAATGTTCTTTAAAACACCAGGAAAACAACTGTCAGATGAAAGTTCATTAAATTACAGGGAAACACTTTATAAATGTGTGGCTGATCTCTGGCATGTCATTGTACATTATGTATTTATCAGAACGATTAGTGATGTAGGGCAATTTCACTAAGTAATAAAGGCCTTTTCTCTTATTATGTTTGGTTTTGATCAATGGGATGGCAGTGTAAGATCTGCAAGTCGTTGTCTGCCACAAGGGGGAATCTACTCAAAGAACCCGGCTCCTTCTCGGGATACTATGGCTGGCAACAAAACATCAAATACAAGATGGCAAATTACCGCACCAAACTCAGAGGCTACGGTGTTCCTGAGGTGGTGTGCAATGCACTAACACGTTTACACTCATTTATAAAATGTTCTTTATATTCTGCAGAGCAGAAGTCTGCAAAAAAGTGTCAAAAAGCCACGAAAGGCCGAGTTAAACTACTTCCCCCCTTACCCAGCAGGAGAGGACGAGGAAAGTCAAGAATAAGAAAGGATTCAGTTGCTTTCGGAAGTAATGAAAAGTGACAACAACAAACTGATAAAAGACAAAATGGCGAAAACGTTTGCACACAGAAGAAACGAAAATGTGTATAATCAATAATGTGTTTATTTTGCATAAAATACAGAACATTATAGCCATCATCAATGTAGACTTTATGGCAAAACGATTTAATTCCAGTAGATTGGACATGAGCACATATTTAAAGTGGTGCACATTTTGCTCACTACCAAAAGTTCAGGTTTGAGACTTGCCAAAAAGTGCTTTGATATCGCTGATTCTGTATAACGTTGTTAATGGGATACCAAAACCCGAGAGCTGCAATGGTTATGTTTTTAACAGTTGTTTTAAGCACAACAAAAAGGTAGACTGGATTAGAAGTGACGGGAAGCCTTTCATTAAACTAGTCAATCACATCAAGGACCCTTAATAGGGATTTAATCTAAGGAACCTAGGTAAGTTTGACACATTTTAGTTAAATGGACGAATTTTTACATTAACTTTAAACATTTTTATTTTTGTCATTTCAGGCTCCAAGCAATCCCAGCATCGACATGAGCAGAGATCTTGTAATTCGGTGTCTGATGGTGTGCCTCGGGGAGTCCACAGATCATCTCTTAAAAGAGTATGATGTAAATTGAATTGTTAAAATATAAAAAGTGGATCTCTGTTTCTCTCTCTATCTGTCTATATATCTATCTATTGTATCTCTCTTTTCTTGGCAAGCTACAATCTCAAAAGACAATCATAACTATATTTTTCCAAGTAACTTTTGGCTATTGGCCATTGTCCTTTGTAAAGTTCTTGTCTTGCACATGTGTATTGTTTTTTTTTAAAGACTAGTAAATTGGTACTACAGGTTCCTTGCTATGAGCTTTTCACAGAGCAGCTGAAAGACAATTTAAAAATAAGTGAAAGATCCAGTTTGATCATTGATCCAGTTGCTGTGAATGACTTTAAAGGTGCCCACCGTGTTTGAGAAAATGTATATATAGTAGGGCTGTCAGTCGATTAAAATATTTAATCGCGATTAATCGCATGATTGTCCATAGTTAATCGCGATTAATCCCAAATTAATCGCACATTTTGTGTCTGTTCTAAATGTACCTTAGAGGGATATTTTTCAAGTTTTTAATACTCTTATCAACATATGAGTGGACAAATATGCTTTATGCAAATGTTTGTTTATCATCATTTGATCAATGACAAATATTCTCCTGAATATTAAACACAACAACCTCTGAACATTACAAATATTCGCCTCAATTCAACCTGGAACCTCTCATACAATACAAAGTGTGTGTGTGTGTGTGTGTGTGTGCGTGCGTGCGTGCGTGCGTGTGGGTGTGTGTGTGTGTGATGGATCGTTGGAGCTATGTGCAACTCAAGGCATATGCTCGAACGGGAGCTGCCTGGACGCTGCAATCATGTTGCGCACTATCTCTGCTGAGTGTGCTGACTTCTCGTGCAATGTCCCACTGTCTGGCTTCCTGCATAAAGTCAAGTGCTCGGCGAAATGTCGCTCCTCTGTTTTCATTGAAACAGCTCCTTATATCCGTTAGCGCAGCTAGCTAGCACCAGATGCTAACAACAACAATACACGTAAGGTGTGCGTGTTCTCTCTCTCTCGCTCGCGCCACACATACACACACCCTCCCGGTCCTCCAGATGGCCAGTCGGTGCCTGCCGGTGAGCGTGGAAGTGTGGTCTGCCGCAAGCGGACGGCAGGAGCGGGGCTGTCAGCATCAGCTTGTAGATGGTATTTTAAACTCCATGCGCTCTGAAACTACGGGGCGGCCGAGGACAAAAAATACACGTGTTTATCGCGTTAAAATAATGGTGGTTATTAACGAGTTAACTTGACAGCCCTAATATATAGATATTGATCAATAGTCAAATTTCATGGACATACAATTATTAATGGATTTCTTTCTCTTTTCAGACAATAATTTATGTTGTCATTAAATTGTTAAAATGACCACATACTTTTTAACTTACCTTGCAGCAAAGTGTTTTTTTGCAAGTATTTAATCTCTTATTTTTCACACATGTAGTCGATGCATGTGTTGACATGAAAAAATGTGCATGCAGTCTTTGTTCGTCTTAATTGACTTAATAACCTAAATAAACTCAACAATTTAATTGAATGAATATACATTGTATGCTATTAATATAAATATATATTTAGTAAATGTACTATCATACAACAATTATTAATTAATGGATTATAATGGACAAAGAGGATCAAACAAAACCTAAACAAAACATTTTTTTTTCTATTTCAGGATCCTGAGGAAGACAACGTGTCACATGACCTTGCTGCAGCAAGGATGACGATTTACAGAACCAAGAACAATGCAACTGAGGACATCGGTATCGTGGTGGAAGGCATCAAAGTCCTGACTGCTCTGGGGACTTTTCCAAAGGCTTGCTCCTTGCTGATTGGGTTGGCATACGCATTGAATCTGGCGTATCTGGAGATCCGGCAAACACTGGAAGTGTTCCAGAAACTCTTCCTTGAGCTGGATTGCTCAAAGCTGTCTCCAAAAGTGAACACCCTAAAAAACAATCTACTGGCTTAAGGGAAAGGGAAATGTTAAGGCCATGTTAAAACTGTTAGGTGCTGCTTTGTTAGAGGCTTGCACTGTTGTTTAATATAGAAATATCTCACTTTAAAGCCTACTGTGTTCCTGTCTTGCTGGGGTCCTAGTTATATACGTATTGTGCGCTGTTTCATAGGCGGACAGTTTTACACCCGTATGCACAAATAATTTGTATTATTTGTTTTGTGACCAACTTTTTATTGTTTTCTTGTTGCCCTCACAGAGGGACTTGTATACACAGATTATAATTATATAGACAATAATACAAAAAGAAAAAACAAAGTAAAAAAATACGACACCATTTATACACATCACATACTGTACATTCATACATTTTTTACATTCCTAATCATCTACAAATGCACCAAGGTGTGCATATACGTAAAAGCTTAATTTACATTAATGATAAATAATTCGTATTCTACACAAATAAATATATATGCTTGGTGGTTTGTCAACTGAATGTGTATAATGTCTGTGCCAATAAGAAAGCAAAAATAGCGATTGGATTAGGTATAGAAAATGTATGGCAACAAAGTGACATCTAATATGATTAAGCACATTTAAATACATTTCAGCAAAATATTGATTGGATTAGACATAGAAAATGTATGGCAACAAAGTGAAATTTAATATTATTAAGTAAATGTAAATTAATTTCAGCCAGATATTCAATAAATAAAAAATGTATTTCACACAGATATTCAGTAAATGTAAAGGTCCCATGACATGCTTTTCTGGTTATTACCCATCCCCTTGTGTGTTATGAAGGTTTGTCAGCACGGTCTGCAGAGTCACAAACCCTCAAAGTACACTCTGTAGCGAGTAAAACTCTAACACAGAAAATACCTGTCTATTAGAGATGGGTGAGTCCTGATTCATCCGGATCATTAACCCGGATCCTAGTAATGAGCTGGTTGTGACGAGTCTCCCCTCTCATTAACCTGAGTCCTTTGAGTCCTACACCTGGTGACGTACAAATTAAAACTATAAATTGCGTCACTCGCTACTCTCCTTATAACATGTAAAATAACATTACAACGTACCCCAGTCCATCTGCCTAGCCTTTAGCAAGTAGGATAGCTGCCAGAAGTTATCGTTTGGCTCAGGGGACGCGGATCAGTGAAACTTCCTGCAGACTTGTGCGGACTCAGAGCCGTAAACGTAGCAGATCCAGAGATTCATGCACGAGTCAACAGCAGACTCAGATTCACAAAGGGAACTTCCTTCACTTCCTGCAGACTCGTGAGTCGTGGAGACTCAGAGCCGTAACCGTATAGCAGATCCAGAGATCCAGACTCGTCATGCACGAGCATAGCCGCGGGAATTGGGAAGTCATTTTATTTAGGGGGTGCGGACAAAAGTGGGGAGGGATTTTTTTTTATAGGGGGGTGCTAGTGGAGCTTCGTGGCGCGCTTACACTGTAGGTGCGCCACGTTTGGGGGTGCGAGGGGGGGATACGGGTGCTAGTGGAGCTTCGCAGATGGGGCTGCTGCAGCCCCCTCAGCACCTCCCGTGTCCATTCACGATGTCTCGCAGCAAGCAGGAAATTACACCATTAACCCAGCTCACACTGTCAGCTCCTCGCAGCAGCGAGCCAGTGGGCGAGCTGACCAATCAGAGCACACTGGGCTCACAGGGAAGGGGGGGCAGGAGATCCAACAAGCCGTGTAGGATAGAGAGTGAATACACATACTTTACAGAGATGCTGTATGAGAAACCAATGTGAGTTTGGCACATTGAACGATGTAAATCTATTCTAGTAGACCTCAACAATGGAATTATGATCAGTAGAAATGGCCATGACATGGGACCTTTAAATTAATTTCGAACAGATATTCAGTACATTTAAATACATTTCAGCCACATATTCAGTACATATAAATTGATTTCTAACAGATATTGATTACATTTAAATACATTTCACACAGCTATTAAGTAAATGTTAATAATTTTTACCCAAATTGTTAATAATTAAAATCAATTTCTCTTTGATAATTAGTAAATATAAATCAAATTCTACCAGATGTTTAGTAAATCTAACTTAAGTTTGTTCAAATAATTGCTTAATAAAAACACATTTTGACTGTTTCAACATTTAACATTTACTTAATATAATTATCTTTTATTAACTCAAATGTATTTAGTACTTTTTAATCAAATTGTTGTGTTTCAAATCGAATTAATTATATTAAGTTTCACTTTGTTGCCACAATTTTATTAAGTAACTATTGGTCACAGTTTTTACAGTGTAAGTATTAAGACGCTAGCAAATTGCGGAACTTTTCCTGAAGCGAGCAATGCTACTGCAACTTACCTGCACCGGTGGCGGAAGCAAACACGGCAAACACGGCAAACACGGAAGTGGGGAGGGTCTGTGTACCAACAAACAAGAGGCAGCCAGCTAGAAACCTCTGGGTGCCCCCTGGTGATGAGGAGAATATATATATATGTTTTACCAGGGATTAGGACTCTCATCCTGCTACAATCTACCCCCCCCCCACATTTGTATCATCGCCCCAACGATGAACGAATCCAAGCCAAGGTCAGCTAACCTAGTTCCAAGGTCTAAAGATAACAGACACAGAGTTAGACATAGGACCAGGAGAGTTTTCGGCTACAGGCGCCAAATCTCCCGTCACCCCCCCCCTGTCAACGCCTTTGAGGATACTCTTCATTCATCCCCCAGCTCTCTCTACTCTCCGCTCACCCTTTCACCTTCGCCCACCCCCCTGGAGTTCGATGACCGCATGAAGGCGACACGCAGGGCTGGCACCGATTCCTTCCTGGAGTTCAATAACCAAACTAAGGCGATACGCAGGGCTGGCAGCATGTCCTTTACCCCCGCTCCTCAACGACGCCCACCAAAATCACTGAAGCAGAGATGCGGACCATCTCCCCCGTCGTCATCAAGAAAGCATCTGCAGTCTCCGAAGCCTGATAAGGATGTGTATGTACAAAATGCAACTAACTCTTACTGATATGTGCTGGGTCCAGGCTCAAGGGCGTATGGCACTCTCAACTCTTTCCAGGACATCCCGGGGCCCTGCCTGCCTATAGCTTTGCCGATATCTGTGTTGATAGGTAATAGATTAAGAGCGGTGAATCATCTTAGATACAGGAAGCGCTCAAACGTTTGTGTGAGTTTATCTAATTTAGCAGTGATTCCATGTCAGCCACAGCTTGTTACAAAAAACATGACTGATAGTGTGTTTAACAAACTTAAACTAGCTTTATTAAATGTCAGGTCTTTGGCAGGAAAAACATTTTTAATCAATGATTTTATCACTGAGCACAATCTCGATTTTATGTTTTTAACAGAAACTTGGATTGAACAAAATAACAGTGCAGCTGTTCTTATCGAATCAACACCTCCCAACTTTAGTTTTATGAGTCAGGAAAGAATGCATAAGAAAGGGGGTGGAGTTGCTATTCTGTTCAATGATTCCCTTCAATGCAGGAAGACATCTTATGGGAACTTTGATTCTTTTGAATATGTGGCCCTTCAGCTGAAATGCTCCTCTCGAGCTCTGTTCCTAAATATCTATAGACCACCCAAATACTGTGCAAGCTTTTTTGATGACTTTACTGAACTGCTGTCTATAGTGTGTATTGACTTTGACCGTCTAGTCATTGTTGGTGATTTTAACATCCATGTTGACAACCCCCAGGACAGAGGGGCAAAATAACTGTTTTGTGTTCTTGATAGCTATGGACTGACTCAGCATGTAACGGAGCCCACGCACAATAAGGGGCACACTCTGGACTTAATGATCTCAAAGGGTCTGAATATCTCTAAGGTTGTGGTGACTGATGTTGCACTCTCTGACCATTCCTGTGTTTTCTTTGAGAGCTCTATTTTTGTTCACAAAAATGTTCAAAAAGAGGTAACCACAAAGCGATATTTAACTGAAAATACTAGGGAAATGTTTACTCAGAATTTTTCTTCCACACTTGCCCCTGCTAACATCTCAGTAAATGAGCTAGTAGATCATTTTAATTCAAAAATTAAAAATGTTAGAACATATCTCCATGGAGAAAGGCCATACCCGTGAGAGCAGAAAAAAGACAGTGTCGAAAAGCTGAACGTAGGTGGCGAAAAACAAATCTCCAGGTTCACTTTGAAATCTATAAAGAGAGACTTGGCCTTTATAATTTGGAATTGAAAAACGCACGACAATCGTTCTTCTCTGACATCATTACCAAAAACAAAAACAACGCACGTGCCTTGTTTGCTACCGTCGACAGACTAACTAACCCCCCAGTGTCAGTAGCCTCTGAATTTCTATCCACCAGGGCGTGCAATGATTTTGCCTTCTTTTTCACTGACAAAATTCAGAAAATCAGACAAGCAGTCAGTGCCTCTGCATCAGGTACAGCAAATGTGTTGTCTCTGTGTCCACTTAACATCAATTCAAACACCATGACACAATTCCATCAGATTAATGATAAAAACCTAGAGACATTATACAACTTCTGAAATCCTCCTCTTGCTGCCTTGATATTATTCCAACAGGATTTTTCAAAGATGTTTTGCCTTGCATGGCCTCAGATCTACTTCATATAGTAAACAAATCTCTTCACTCAGGTATTTTTCCACAGGCCCTGAAAACTGCAGTCATTAAACCGCTCTTAAAAAAGAATAATCTAGATGCTACAGTAATGAACAATTACAGGCCCATATCAAACCTCCCATTTCTAGGTAAAATCATTGAAAAAGTTGTTTTTCAACAGTTGAGTAATTTATTGCATTTAAATAACTGTTTCGATGTGTTCCAGTCAGGCTTTCGTCCAAACCACAGCACTGAGACTGCTCTTGTAAAGGTCTTTAATGACATCCACTTAAACACAGACAGTGGCAGAACTTCAGTGTTAGTATTATTAGATCTCAGTGCTGCGTTTGACACTGTTGACCACAGCATATTACTAGACCGACTGGAAAACTGGGTGGGACTTTCGGAAACAGTTCTAAATTGGTTTGAATCCTACTTAAAGGACAGAAACAACTTTGTTTCTATAGGTAAATACACATCTGAGATGACAAATATGACATGTGGGGTTCCTCAAGGCTCCATCTTGGGGCCTCTTCTTTTTAACATCTACATGCTACCACTGGCTCAGATAATGAAAAACAACAAAATAAGTTACCATAGCTATGCGGATGACACACACATTTACGTAACAATTTCACCAGGAGACTATGCTCCAATTCAAACACTGAGTAAGTGCATTGAACAAATCAATGACTGGATGTGTCAGAACTTTCTCCAATTAAACAAAGATAAAACTGAGGTAATGGTTTTTGGAGCGAAGGCAGAACGTATAAAAGTTAGCACTGAGCTTCAGTCTGCAATGTTCAAAACAACAGATAAAGCCAGAAATCTAGGTGTAGTCATGGACTCTGACCTGAGTTTCAACAGTCACATTAAAACAGTTACTAAATCAGCCTACTATTACCTAAAGAATATATCTAGGATTAAAAGACTAATGTCACAGCAGGATTTGGAAAAACTTGTCCATGCTTTTATCTTCAGTAGACTCGACTACTGCAATGGTGTCTTCACAGGTCTCACTAAAAAATCTATTAGGAAGCTACAGCTGATTCAGAACGCTGCTGCTCGAGTCCTCACTAACACTAAGAAAGTGGATCACATCACTCCTGTTCTGAAGTCATTACACTGGCTTCCTGTGTGTCAAAGAATAGATTTCAAAATACTGCTTCTGGTTTATAAAGCACTGAATGGTTTAGGCCCAAAATACATTTCTGACCTCCTGCTAAATTATGAATCATCCAGATCTATCAGGTCTTCAGGGACTGGTCAGCTTTCTGTCCCCAGAGTCAGAACTAAACATGGAAAAGCAGCGTTTAGTTATTATGCTCCAAATATCTGGAACAAACTCCCAGAAACCTGCCGGTCCGCTACAACTCTTGACTACTTTTAAATCCAGGCTGAAAACTTTTCTTTTTGTCGCTGCTTTTAATTGAACTAATTCATATCTTAGACTGCACTGTAACTTTTATCACTGTAACTTTTATCCATGTAAAAGTTGTTTGCAGGTGCAATGGTGTACACCAACCCTCCTTTTGGTGCTTTTACCACTCTGTACATGACAGAACTCCAAATGTCCCACAACACTAACTGTCCCTCGATCAATGGAACATCTTTAGGCGCTTTCACACCGGAGTGCTTTTACCTGTACTTTTCCCATTTAGTGCCTGGAATTTTGCATTCACACCAAAAAGAGAAATTAGTTCAGAGAACTTTTACCCCCATTTGTAGTGCCTGCTAGAGAGGTGGTACTATCCTGGGGAGAAAAAGTACCAATTGGCTGGGCAAATTGCAAACCACGCCCCGTAAAACTCTGCAAAGTTTTTTGAAGCCGCCATTGTATTTGCTGGCATTAGCATTATTAGCATTAGCATTAGCCCCGCGCACCAACGGAGAGAGAATAACTTATGGCAAAAAAAAAAAAAACATGGGAGCAGTGGAGAGATGAGGAGGGTGTCGGCGTTCTGGCGATTTACTCGGAAGGCTTCAGTAGTACATTAAGGCGAGACACGGCAGGCAAAAACATCGTTTTTCATGTACTGGTCAATTTTGAGATTTTGTGCTATTTTGATTATGTAACATGTTTCTTTCAGGCTTTTGGAAGGAAAACGTACAAAATACACATTTAAGTGTTTATTTTACTATAGTTTGTCTATTTGCGTCTGTAGATTTCTCCTAAATTCACCAAAAGTTAGCATTCAAACGTAACATAAAGTACCGCGACCGCTGTGTGCACCATGTCAACAGAGATATCGCTGGAAAGCTGTGTCTCTCCTGCACAATCTCATCAGATCAAAATATGGCCATTTCCTTTGTATCAGCAACCAATCGTGAAAGCACAAAGGGGTCTTAAACCAAGAAACAAAATCTCATTGGCTGGTGTCAATTTCTGACAACGTGATTCGTTCAGATGCGTCACGTGGTGTGCTAAAACACTTCCTGGTTAGCTTTCCGCTATACATTTTAATCTCAAAATGGCAAAAGAACGGCGAAAAAAACATTCACAGAGAAGACGACAACAATTGTCACTTGCACGAAGCAAGGTTATACAAAAAACAAATGACCCTGAACATGAAATACCTTCACGGAGTGCGTCGAGGCGCAAGCTGTCATCCAAAGAACAGGAGGGTTTAGCTAGCGCCTCACTGCAATCTTTAAAGGTCGTTTTCTCAAAATTAGTTTTTTCTCCTACTCTGAGTTCGAAATGTCAACTTCAGTTGCACGTACATACACCAAACCTTCCAGTTATATTACTATCAATTTTATGAAGGCTTTTACCGAAGGGTTTGTTCATATATCATTCATAGCCTGCATTATACAACATTGTATACCTAAAAACATGGCAATGGATATTTTAGGGCTGTTGACAGTATTTTCTGATTTATGGAGTGATAAAAAGAGATATCCAATATCCCTTCTGTAAAAGCCTTAGATACTAATATGACTACAAAATGAAACAATAATTTTAAACCTGGCTTTATCCAAAGCAAAGTAATACAAAAAACAATTGCCTTATTGTAAGTAATTAACTGGAGACATTTCTAGCTGATACCTTTAAGTTAAAAAAAGTATCCTATTCACCTAGGGTGTCTCGCCTTAAGGCTCGTTGATCATGTACTTACTGAAAATGTTGCCGGGACAACTGCTTCCTCTCATCATTGCTAGGACACTGCCTCCTTCTCCAGAACACCAAGAGTTCCTGAAGGAGAGGGTCCACTTGCTAAAGTGCCTCCATATCAGACTGTGTATGATAAGGCAAGGCTATGACAGCCGTTTGTGTCGCCTTTGCCACTGGCAAGGCTTGTCGTAAAGGCAAGGGGAGCGACGTGCTAGGGAGCCAGTGTTGTAGTCAAGTCACCAATTCACGAGTTCAAGTCACTCTTGAGTCACCACTCTTCGAGTCCAAGTCACCTAGGGAGAGTCGTAGTCGAGTCCAAGTCCAAGTCCGAGTCACCCAAGGAGTGTCCGAGTCATCATTACCTGTGTCCGAGTCCAAGTCCGAGTCACCTAAGAACAGGGTTCGTACGGGTGCTGGAAATCCTTGAAAATGCTTGAAATGTAATGTGGTGTTTTCAAGGTTTGAAAAGTGCTTGGATTTTGGGAATGGTGCTTGTATTTGGGACAAAGTGCTTGAAATTGTAAATGCTTTACTTTTACAATAAATTGCTGTCGCTTTTTAGATTAAAAGAAAGAAGTCGGAGCGCGCTTAATTGCTTCGCTTCTACATAAAACATCTCCGCTCCGGCCTTCCCGCGCTATGCGCGTGACCTGCAAGTGTTTTTTTTTACGTGTAACCTGGGCATTCTGATGAGAGTGATAGATGACAGTATGCCAGGAAGTTGCCGTTTCAACGAGCGTTGGCTAGCCATGACTAAGACGAGGGTCAAGCCCACGAGTAGCCTCCTGCAAAGTGTGCAAAAAAGACTTTCAGTTATTCACGATGCGAGAGTGCGCTGACGAGCCACATGAAAGGTACGCCGTAGTAGAGCATTTTGGATTAGGCTAATGTTGCATGTTACGTTTGTTTAAGCTAACGTTAGCGAGCTGAATAGCGAACTCGATGAGGGATAATTGCTTATGCAGGCGACAATCATTTCAGAGGAGCGTACCTATGTCAGAACACCACAGGATGGTTACAGTCGCCATCCTGTGGTGTTCAGAGGAGGAAGCACTTACTGTTGTAATTAGATATTAGCTTCTTAGTATGTTGCTATAAATGATAAACTGAGGATTTGACCGCGTCGCTATGGTTGATAGTTTTAGAAACAGGCTTTTATATAAAGTCTTGTAGTATTATACAAGTAAAACTACATTTTGCTTTAATCCCATGTAATTGTAGAATGAACACAGTCTTCCTTTGAAGATGTATAAGTCAGGTGTCAACATTACCTACAAATCATTGTACACATTTGTAAATATTATTTTCCACTTGTTACCATTGTCTATTTTGATGCAGCTCTGCGTGATTTTGTGGCTACAATTCAGGCTGATACGCTACCAGAGGTGGAATAAGTACTCAGATATTGTACTTGAGTAAAAGTAGAAGTACCCGAGTGTAGGAATACTCTGTTACAAGAATAAGTCCCTCAATCAAAATGTTCCTCAAGTAAAAGTAGAAAAGTATTCTCATCAAAATATAGTGAAAGTAGCGACAGTAAAAGTAGTCGTTGTGCAGATTGGTCCATTTCAGAATAATATATATGATATGTTTTATAATGATTGATCATGAAAGTGTTCTCAAAGCTGGTAAAGGTGCAGCTAGTTTGAATGACTTTGTATACTGCAGGGTAGCTGGTGGATTTACTCCAGGTGGAACTAAAGTCTGATTTAACACTTGATTAGATTTCACATCATTCATCCACATCTCAATCAATCAATCAATCAATCAATCAATCAATCAATCAATCAATCAATCAATGTTTATTTATATAGCCCAATATCACAAATGTTACATTTGTCTCAGTGGACTTCACAGTTTGTACAGAATATCAGTATGACAATACGACACCCTCTGTCCTTAGACCCTCTGGCCTTAGACCCTCTGTCCTCAGACCCTCTGTCCTTAGACCCTCACATCGTACAAGGAAAAACTTCCGGAGAAAACCCACAGTTTAAAGGGGACATGGGAGAAACCTTAGGGAGAGCAACAGAGGAGGGATCCCTCTCCCAGGACGGACAGACGTGCAATAGATGCCGTGTGTAAATCTGTGAAGTAACTAAAGGCATTCAATACATGTAGTGGAGGAAAAGTACAAAGCCTACATCTGAACTGTAGTGGAGTAGAAGTAGTACCCAGTCGCATAAAATGGAAGTACAAGTATTTAAAAAATGTTCTTAAGTACAGTACTTGAGTCACAAGGAAAACTAAGCTTCATCTCCAAGTCCAATGGCCTTGGAAGAGCTGCTAAGGAAAAGGAAAGACATCTGGAGACTTTAGAGAGACAGCTAACGGACAAACTCAAGGAACTGAGGACACTCCCTAATAGGCCGTGTGCTGTTTAGCCTTACCTTGAATGATTCAGGGACGTGTTCTGTGCAGGTCTTTTGTTTGCTTTTTCAACTCAAGGAGCTAAAAGACTCAAGTTGATTTGATTTGCATGATTTCTGATTGCTGATTCAATGTGAAGGAAAATTCCCATTTGAGTGTATACAGTATACGTGTGCATATAATGCACCCTTTGGCCTAACCTGGGAGAGCCTGCCAACCGAAGGACCTCAAAAATGTTAATCAAGAATGTATTGAAAAGTTATTTTGCTGATTGCTGTATATCGGCTCAGTCAGGTTATATGGGATGCCCAGTCTACTTACAGATGGGTCACTCCTTTTGAAATATTAAACTTAGTTATTTTTCTTTAATTTTCCATCCTCATGTAGAATGCTATTATGAAACACACATTTGGTTGTTTACAACATAAAGAACATCTGATTTAATGTGAGGTAGGGAAATAATAATTTGAGTATAAGTATGTGTATATAAATATGTAATTTACAACAGCTGTAAGATGCTTGAAAAGCTTGAAAATGCACCTTGAAAATGCTTGAAAAGTGCTTGAATTTGACTTTGGAAAAGGTGTAAGAACCCTGCAAGAAGAGTCCAAGTCAAGTCCGAGTCACAAGTGTTCATGTATTAATCTTCGTGGATATATGTGTTGAAATGTAGCTGCTCCTCTACATTGCTTTTATCCCGTCATGTTATACTAATAATAATAATAAATAATAATTCATTTATTTTATATAGGCGCCTTTCAAGGCTCTCAAGGTCGCCGTACAAACACATAAAAAACAAGATACACAATACCTAACACCAGCATAAGAAACATAAACAAGACAATGCAACAAATCAAATAAATAAAACAGAGGATGTGTGATGGATAATGATCAGGGTGGATATGCGAGTGTGAAGAGATATGTTTTGATTCGTGATTTGAAAATGGGAAGAGAGTCAGTGTTGCGGATGTCAGGTGGGAGGGAGTTCCAGAGGCGGGGTGCAGAGCGGCTGAAGGCTCTAGACCCCATGGTGGTTAAACGGAAGGGGGGTGCAGTGAGGCTGAGGGAAGCAGAAGATCTGAGTGTGCGGATGGGTGTGTTGATGTGCAGGAGGTCGGAGAGGTACAGAGGAGTGAGGTTATGGATGGCCTTAAAGGTGAGGAGCAGAATCTTAAAAACGATACGGGATTTGACGGGGAGCCAGTGAAGTTGCTGAAGAACAGGAGTGATGTAGTTAATGGAGGGGGTTCTGGTGATGATGCGGGCCGCAGAGTTCTGAACCAGTTTAAGTCTGTGGATGGATTTGAGAGGGAGACCAAAGAGAAGGGAGTTGCAGTAGTCGATGCGGGAAGTGACCAGGGTGTGAACTAGAATGGCGGTGGTCTTAGGGTTAAGGGACGGCCGGAGGCGGTTGATGTGGCGTAGATGGAAATAGGCAGACCGAGTGATATTACTGATGTGAGATTTGAATGAAAGTGTGCCATCGAGGATGACACCCAGACTCTTAACCTGAGGGGAGGGGGAGACTGAAGAGTTGTCTATAGTAATTGAGAAACTGTCAGGTTTGGTTAGGGTGGATTTTGTGCCAATGAGGAGAACCTCGGTTTTACTGTCGTTAAGTTTGAGAAAGTTAGAGGAAAACCAGGATTTGATGTCCTGTAAGCAGTCAGACAGGGAGGATGGAGGGAGGATGGTGGTTGGTTTGGAGGACAAGTAGAGCTGGGTGTCATCCGCGTAACAATGAAAGTGGATGTTGTGTTTACGGAAGATATTGCCAAGAGGAAGTAAATAGATGATAAAAAGAAGAGGCCCCAGGACAGAGCCCTGGGGAACACCGGTCGTGACTGGAAGTGGCTGTGATTTGAAGGTTTTGAGTTGGATGAACTGAGTGCGGCCAGTGAGATATGATTTAAACCAGAGGAGGGGTGTGTCAGTGATCCCGATGGAGGTCAGTCTGTCAATGAGGATGCTGTGGGAAATGGTGTCAAAAGCTGCACTAAGATCAAGGAGGATGAGGATAGTTAATAGTCCGGAGAAGCAGCTGCCATGAGGAGGTCGTTAGTGATTTTCACCAGTGCTGTTTCTGTGCTGTGATGGGGGCGGAAACCAGATTGAAATTGTTCATACAGGTTATTGTCAGACAAGTGGGTATGGATTTGGGATGCAACAGTTTTTTCCAGGATTTTTGAGAGAAATGGTAGGTTAGATATGGGACGGTAGTTATTAAAGTTGTTGGGGTCTGCACCAGGTTTCTTCAGTATGGGCGTGATGGCGGCTGATTTGAAAAGTGAGGGAACAAGACCAGAGGTGAGGGAGGAGTGTATGATGACAGTTATAAGGGAGGACAGTGAAGGTAGACAGGCTTTTACCAGGGGGGTAGGAAGAGGGTCTAACTGACAGGTAGATGGCTTGGATTTACTGATGAGGTCAGATATTACAACAGCAGAGGGAAGTGTGAAACTTGAAAGAGAATGAGAGAGATGGTCGGTGAAAACAGGGAGAGATATACTGCAGGTGGTGTTAGGAGTTAGTTGCTGGTGAATGTTTTCTATTTTGTCATTAAAAAATGACATGAGGGAGTTACAGTAGGCAGTTGAATACTGATGATAATGATAATCTGTCTATTGAACTGCTGTGAAGCCAGTTTGGCTACAATTCTTGTAATAGGTGCTATACAAATCAGGTTCAGGTTCAGGTTCAGGTTATTTATTTGTACCCGTAGGTAGATTCTGTTTGCAGAGAAAAAGACGAGGGTTCCATCCTGACACTAAAAATAAACACAAACAACAGACGCATCTCTAATAAAGGACTAGTAAAAGTACAAGTATACCCTGCTCAACCAAATCTCAAAACATTTTAAGAAGGAAAACACTCGTACAAACATGGACATTCAAAATTCACAATTAAATAAATAAATACAAATAGGCATCTGTGTGACGCTCCTATGATGTGTTAATGTGTGCAATAGCTGCTGGGATAAAACTGTTTTTATAGCGCTTCGTTCTACTCCTTGGGACGAGCAACCTCCGGCCCGAAGGAAGAAGCTTGAACTGAAATATAAAGCTTATTACTAGTATTTTTTTTTTAAGATTTAGGTTTTGCGTTAACCACCATCTTGGCAGATAATGGAGCCACACATTAGGATTATCTGCAGATACCCTACAAAGTCTGGACTGTCTTTGGCTTACACACTGTATAGAGTGGTGCAATGATAACATATTTGTATAGGCATTATTTTCACATATTAACATCAGTGTATGATTTTGGAAGCGTAAATGCAATCGCCAGAAGCAAAAAACCAAAGGCTAAAGAGGAAATGCATGGCAGTCGCAAGGCTACGTGTCACCACCACTAAGTTAAACGTGGCTAATGTTCGGCGTATTGACGTTTAGTAGTCTTATTCAGTCACTTGTGAGCAACGGCTGTTTTTATGACACATACTGTAGAAGTGCAAAACATGAGCATATCTTTAGCTTGTGCACTGTAACAACACACCTTATTTCAGGCTAACAACTAAAGACACTTTTAAAATGTTGACTTTGAGACAAGGGAACCGGAAGGGGTAAAATGATCACACATTTCTGGCTTCAGGACTCGTTCCTGCTGCACACTACCAGATGTGGGGAGGTTTGTTGTGGGCTGAAAATCAACTCAACATGGCATTAACTGGTGTCTTTCACAAGGAGCTGGACCTAATCTTAATTGACCTTGAATGCTCTGGGTATATTTTGTCTTAGTACTCAAGTTTGAATTTATGGTTTCAATCCCATAATGCTATTTTTCTTGTGGCAAGGATTATACAGTAAAACTGCAGCCTTGATTTGCCCAAGTTATGAGAGAAGCTTTTTTTTTTAAATGTGTTATTTTAATAAAACGTTACATATACCCATGAGAGTTGTATTGTTCTGTAAGCATATGAGGAGCTCTCCAAACAGAGCTTATTAAAGAAAACAGTAATGTATGTTTGTGGTGCCCTATGGTGCAGGCCTCAGGGGATGATGTAGTGTATGAACACTTGGCGTGTCCAGGTTCTGAGTAAGAGGCTCATTTTTCACATTGACACCTTTTGGGGGCTCTCTGAGCTACTGAATTCACTGAGTAAATGTGTTAAATTGCTCAGGTTGGACGAGGTTCTGCTCTTTGTAAATTGTGTAAATTGATCATCTGGCAGCAACAGAGCATAGTGGCCGCTGATGGAGAGATGCATCCGCCACGTTGAAAGTGGGCTTAAAGCTCTGTAAACAAACAGACACGCGCTGCGCTGGTGCCTGAGCCGAGATGGACCTCTGGAAAGAAACTAAATACAGAATGTGGAACTGGCGTTGTGTTCTGCAAACACTAACATGGCTCCACTCCAGCGCAGCCAAGGAGTTTTCAAATGCAAACAGTAAAATGGCTGTTTGCTGTGTCTATCATACTTTCACATTTAATTAATGTTGGCTCTCAAACTGCTGCAGCTGACTGAGGTAGTGGTCAGAGTCAAGTGCTCTCACTTTGATGCTCATTGGCTCTTGTTCTTTTTGAAAAAGGAGTCAAGGTGACATCTGCCGGGAAGTGGAGTGAGCCATGAATGCTGTGAGAGGCTGCGAGGCCCTGGTCAGCGGTCCAGAGGACAGACAGTGTCCCGGAGACGCTGCACAGCTGACGGAGAGCAGAGAGGCCGGACTGAAGGAGCAGCTGCCCAGCGGTAAGCTTCTCTTTTCAAATCCAAAATATGGTAGCCAGTTGAAAATGATCCTTCCAATTCTCGAGGTTTCTGATTATCAGGTTGAACAGCCTCACAGTTGCTCACTTGCTCTGAACACACAGTTTGAAGTGACTGAGTTTCAGTCTAGCGATGTACCAAACACAATCTGTTGGCAGACGTGGCTTGGATTGGATCAAACCACATTTGACTTTTGGAGTGACATTCTTTAACAAATTACCAATATGTCTTTCAAACTGCAACATTACAGAGAAGAACACTGGATCAAACCTGAGTATTCGGGGGAAGCATATGTTAGATATGCAAGAAAAGTTCAAATGGCTTTTGAAGCACATTAAAGTTGATACTACCAGGAACTGAATGACTCTTACTTTATAATTTACTTGTGTTCATAAACTGAATCTTTTAAAAATGCATTGCATCTGTTTACAATTGTGAAAAGTTCATTATGGTGAAAAAATGTTATACAATGTCTTTGTGAAGCTGTGCATTGTGATTGTCGAAGAAAGGTTATATTTGTATTGTTGTCGGTCTATTTTATTGTTTACATTTTTGGGGATACGGATGCAGTCTTTGGTGGTTTCTCAGTCATTTATATGTAATCATTAAAGCAACATTTATCCATTGGTGTTCCGAAGGAAAGGGATGATTTGTAAAGAAAAAGAGTTCCTGCTGGCTGGAAGGAGTCATCATCAGGCTGGGGCCTGAACACTCCTAAACGCTCACTCTGAGGGACTGTGTGTGAACACTCCTAAACGCTCACTCTGATGGACTGTGTGTGAACACTCCTAAACGCTCACTCTGAGGGACTGTGTGTGAACACTCCTAAACGCTCACTCTGAGGGACTGTGTGTGAACACTCCTAAACGCTCACTCTGAGGGACTGTGTGTGAACACTCCTAAACGCTCACTCTGATGGACTGTGTGTGAACACTCCTAAACGCTCACTCTGATGGACTGTGTGTGTGAACACTCCTAAACGCTCACTCTGAGGGACTGTGTGTGAACACTCCTAAACGCTCACTCTGAGGGACTGTGTGTGACGCTCCTAAACGCTCACTCTGATGGACTGTGTGTGTGAACACTCCTAAACGCTCACTCTGAGGGACTGTGTGTGAACACTCCTAAAACGCTCACTCTGAGGGACTGTTGTGTGTGAACACTCCTAAACGCTCACTCTGAGGGACTGTGTGTGAACACTCCTAAACGCTCACTCTGATGGACTGTGTGTGTGAACACTCCCTAAACGCTCACTCTGAGGGACTGTGTGTGTGAACACTCCTAAACGCTTCACTCTGAGGGACTGTGTGTGAACACTCCTAAACGCTCACTCTGAGGGACTGTGTGTGAACACTCTTAAACACTCACTCTGAGAGACTGTGTGTGTGAACACTCCTAAACGCTCACTCTGAGGGACTGTGTGTGAACACTCCTAAACGCTCACTCTGATGGACTGTGTGTGTGAACACTCCTAAACGCTCACTCTGAGGGACTGTGTGTGTGAACACTCCTAAACGCTCACTCTGAGGGACTGTGTGTGTGAACACTCCTAAACGCTCACTCTGAGGGACTGTGTGTGTGAACACTCCTAAACGCTCACTCTGATGGACTGTGTGTGAACACTCCTAAACTCTCACTCTGATGGACTGTGTGTGAACACTTCCTAAATGCTCACTCTGAGGGACTGTGTGTGTGAACACTCCTAAACGCTCACCTCTGATGGACTGTGTGTGAACACTCCTAAACGCTCACTCTGAGGGACTGTGTGAACACTCCTAAACGCTCACTCTGATGGACTGTGTGTGAACACTCCTAAACGCTCACTCTGAGGGACTGTGTGTGTGAACACTCCTAAACGCTCACTCTGAGGGACTGTGTGTGAACACTCCTAAACGCTCACTCTGAGGGACTGTGTGTGAACACTCCTAAACGCTCACTCTGAGGGACTGTGTGTGAACACTCCTAAACGCTCACTCTGATGGACTGTGTGTGAACACTCCTAAACGCTCACTCTGAGGGACTGTGTGTGAACACTCCTAAACGCTCACTCTGAGGGACTGTGTGTGAACACTCCTAAACGCTCACTCTGAGGGACTGTGTGTGTGAACACTCCTAAACGCTCACTCTGATGGACTGTGTGTGTGAACACTCCTAAACGCTCACTCTGAGGGACTGTGTGTGTGAACACTCCTAAACGCTCACTCTGATGGACTGTGTGTGTGAACACTCCTAAACGCTCACTCTGATGGACTGTGTGTGTGAACACTCCTAAACGCTCACTCTGATGGACTGTGTGTGTGAACACTCCTAAACGCTCACTCTGATGGACTGTGTGTGAACACTCCTAAACGCTCACTCTGAGGGACTGTGTGTGTGAACACTCCTAAACGCTCACTCTGATGGACTGTGTGTGAACACTCCTAAAACGCTCACTCTGAGGGACTGTGTGTGAACACTCCTAACTCTCACTCTGATGGCTGTGTGTGTGAACACTCCTAACGCTCACTCTGAGAGACTGTGTGTGAACACTCCTAAACGCTCACTCTGAGGGACTGTGTGTGAACACTCCTAAACGCTCACTCTGAGGGACTGTGTGTGAACACTCCTAAAATGCTCACTCTGATGGACTGTGTGTGAACACATCCTAAACGCTCACTCTGAGGGACTGTGTGTGTGAACACTCCTAAACGCTCACTCTGATGGACTGTGTGTGAACACTCCTAAACGCTCACTCTGAGGGACTGTGTGTGTGAACACTCCTAAACGCTCACTCTGATGGACTGTGTGTGAACACTCCTAACGCTCACTCTGAGGGACTGTGTGTGAACACTCCTAAACGCTCACTCTGATGGACTGTGTGTGTGAACACTCCTAAACGCTCACTCTGATGGACTGTGTGTGAACACTCCTAAATGCTCACTCTGAGGGACTGTGTGTGAACACTCCTAAACGCTCACTCTGATGGACTGTGTGTGTGAACACTCCTAAACGCTCACTCTGATGGACTGTGTGTGAACACTCCTAAACGCTCACTCTGAGGGACTGTGTGTGTGAACACTCCTAAACGCTCACTCTGAGGGACTGTGTGTGAACACTCCTAAACGCTCACTCTGAGGGACTGTGTGTGTGAACACTCCTAAACGCTCACTCTGAGGGACTGTGTGTGTGAACACTCCTAAACGCTCACTCTGATGGACTGTGTGTGTGAACACTCCTAAACGCTCACTCTGAGGGACTGTGTGTGTGAACACTCCTAAACGCTCACTCTGATGGACTGTGTGTGAACACTCCTAAACGCTCACTCTGAGGGACTGTGTGTGAACACTCCTAAACGCTCACTCTGAGGGACTGTGTGTGTGAACACTCCTAAAACGCTCACTCTGATGGACTGTGTGTGAACACTCCTAAACGCTCACTCTGAGGGACTGTGTGTGAACACTCCTAAACGCTCACTCTGAGGGACTGTGTGTGAACACTCCTAAAACGCTCACTCTGAGGGACTGTGTGTGTGAACACTCCTAAACGCGTCACTCTTGATGGACTGTGTGTGTGAACACTCCTAAACGCTCACTCTGATGGACTGTGTGTGTGAACACTCCTAAACGCTCACTCTGATGGACTGTGTGTGAACACTCCTAAACGCTCACTCTGAGGGACTGTGTGTGTGAACACTCCTAAACGCTCACTCTGATGGACTGTGTGTGTGAACACTCCTAAACGCTCACTCTGAGGGACTGTGTGTGTGAACACTCCTAAACGCTCACTCTGATGGACTGTGTGTGAACACTCCTAAACGCTCACTCTGATGGACTGTGTGTGTGAACACTCCTAAACGCTCACTCTGAGGGACTGTGTGTGTGAACACTCCTAAACGCTCACTCTGATGGACTGTGTGTGTGAACACTACTAAACGCTCACTCTGATGGACTGTGTGTGAACACTCCTAAACGCTCACTCTGAGGGACTGTGTGTGTGAACACTCCTAAACGCTCACTCTGAGGGACTGTGTGTGTGAACGCTCCTAAACGCTCACTCTGATGGACTGTGTGTGTGAACACTACTAAACGCTCACTCTGATGGACTGTGTGTGAACACTCCTAAACGCTCACTCTGAGGGACTGTGTGTGTGAACACTCCTAAATGCTCACTCTGAGGGACTGTGTGTGTGAACACTCCTAAACGCTCACTCTGATGGACTGTGTGTGTGAACACTCCTAAACGCTCACTCTGATGGACTGTGTGTGAACACTCCTAAACGCTCACTCTGAGGGACTGTGTGTGAACACTCCTAAACGCTCACTCTGAGGGGACGTGATGTGAACACTCCTTAAACGCTCACTCTGAGGGACTGTGTAAACGTTAACTGGCTCCTAAACGCTCACTCTGATGGACTGGTGTGTGAACACTCCTAAACGCTCACTCTGAGGGAACTGCCTCTGTTGTGAAACACTCCTAAACGCTCACTCTGAGGGACTGTGTGTGTGAACACTCCTAAACGCTCACTCTGAGGGACTGTGTTGTGAACACTCCTAAATGCTCACTCTGAGGGACTGTGTTGGTGAACACTCCTAAACGCTCACTCTGATGGACTGTGTGTGAACACTCCTAAACGCTCACTCTGATGGACTGTGTGTGTGAACACTCCTAAACGCTCACTCTGATGGACTGTGTGTGTGAACACTCCTAAACGCTCACTCTGATGGACTGTGTGTGTGAACACTCCTAAACGCTCACTCTGAGGGACTGTGTGTGGTGAACCCTCCTAAACGCTCACTCTGAGGGACTGTGTGTGAACACTCCTAAACGCTCACTCTGAGGGACTGTGTGTGTTGACACTCCTAAACGCTCACTTCTGAGGGACTGTGTGTGTGAACACTCCTAAACGCTCACTCTGAGGGACTGTGTGTGGAACACTCCAAACGCTCACTCTGATGGACTGTGTGTGTGAACACTCCTAAATGCTCACTCTGAGGGACTGTGTGTGAACACTCCTAACGCTCACTCTGAGGGACTGTGTGTGAACACTCCTAAATGCTCACTCTGAGGGACTGTGTGTGTGAACACTCCTAAAACGCTCACTCTGAGGGACTGTGTGTGTGAACACTCCTAAACGCTCACCTCTGAGGGACTGTGTGTGTGAACACTCCTAAACGCTCACCTCTGATGGACTGTGTGTGAACACTCCTAAACGCTCACTCTGAGGGACTGTGTGTGTGAACACTCCTAAACGCTCACTCTGAGGGACTGTGTGGTGAACACTCCTAAACGCTCACTCTGATGGACTGTGTGTGTGAACACTCCTAAAACGCTCACTCCTGAGGGACTGTGTGTGAACACTCCTAAACGCTCCACTCTGAGGGACTGTGTGTGTGAACACTCCTAAACGCTCACTCTGATGGACTGTGTGTGTGAACACTCCTAAACGCTCACTCTGATGGACTGTGTGTGTGAACACTCCTAAACGCTCACTCTGATGGACTGTGTGTGTGAACACTCCTAAATGCTCACTCTGAGGGACTGTGTGTGAACACTCCTAAACGCTCACTCTGAGGGACTGTGTGTGTGAACACTCCTAAACGCTCACTCTGAGGGACTGTGTGTGTGAACACTCCTAAACGCTCACTCTGAGGGACTGTGTGTGAACACTCCTAAAAGCTCACTCTGAGGGACTGTGTGTGTGAACACTCCTAAACGCTCACTCTGATGGACTGTGTGTGTGAACACTCTTAAACGCTCACTCTGATGGACTGTGTGTGTGAACACTCCTAAACGCTCACTCTGAGGGACTGTGTGTGAACACTCCTAAACGCTCACTCTGAGGGACTGTGTGTGAACACTCCTAAACGCTCACTCTGAGGGACTGTGTGTGTGAACCTAACTCCTAAACGCTAACTCTGAGGGACTGGACTGTGTGTGTGAACACTCCTAAACGCTCACTCTGAGGACTGTGTGTGTGAACACTCCTAAACGCTCACTCTGATGGACTGTGTGTGTGAACACTCCTAAACGCTCACTCTGAGGGACTGTGTGTGTGAACACTCCTAAACGCTCACTCTGATGGACTGTGTGGTGAACACTCCTAAACGCTCACTCTGATGGACTGTGTGTGTGAACACTCCTAAACGCTCATCTCTGATGGACTGTGTGGTGAACACTCCTAAACGCTCACTCTGATGGACTGTGTGTGTGAACACTCCTAAACGCTCACTCTGAGGGACTGTGTGTGTGAACACTCCTAAACGCTCACTCTGAGTGACTGTGTGTGTGGAACACTCCTAAACGCTCACTCTGAGGGACTGTGTGTGTGAACACTCCTAAACGCTCACTCTGAGGGACTGTGTGTGTGAACACTCCTAAACGCTCACTCTGAGGGACTGTGTGTGAACACTCCTAACACGCTCACTCTGAGGGACTGTGTGTGAACACTCCTAACGCTCACTCTGAGGGACTGTGTGTTGTGAACACTCCTAACAACGCTCACTCTGAGGGGACTGTGTGTGTGAACACTCCTAAACGTCACTCTGAGGACTGTGTGTGTGAACACTCCTAAAAACGCTCACTCTGATGACTGTGTGTGTGAACACTCTAAACGCTCACTCTGATGGACTGTGTGTGAACACTCCTAAACGCTCACTCTGATGGACTGTTGTGACCTACCTTGTGAACACTCCTAAACGCATCACTCTGAGGGACTGTGTGTGTGAACACTCCTAAACGCTCACTCTGAGGGACTGTGTGTGAACACTCCTAAACTGCTCACTCTGAGGGACTGTGTGTGAACACTCCTAAACGCTCACTCTGATGGACTGTGTGTGTGTGAACACTCCTAAACGCTCACTCTGAGGGACTGTGTGTTGAACACTCCTAAACGCTCACTCTGAGGGACTGTGTGTGAACACTCCTAAACGCTCACTCTGATGGACTGTGTGTGGAACACTCCTAAACGCTCACTCTGAGGGACTGTGTGTGAACACTCCTAAACGCTCACTCTGAGGGACTGTGTGTGTGAACACTCCTAAACGCTCACTCTGATGGACTGTGTGTGAACACTCCTAAACGCTCACTCTGATGGACTGTGTGTGTGAACACTCCTAAACGCTCACTCTGATGGACTGTGTGTGTGAACACTCCTAAACGCTCACTCTGATGGACTGTGTGTGAAAAACTCCTAAACGCTCACTCTGAGGGACTGTGTGTGAACACTCCTAAACGCTCACTCTGAGGGACTGTGTGTGAACACTCCTAACGCTCACTCTGATGGACTGTGTGTGTGAACACTCCTAAACGCTCACTCTGAGGACTGTGTGTGAACACTCCTAAACGCTCACTCTGAGGACTGTGTGTGAACACTCCTAAACGCTCACCTGAGGACTGTGTGTGTGAACCACTCCTAAACGCTCACTCTGAGGGACTGTGTGTGAACACTCCTAAACGCTCACTCTGAGGGACTGTGTGTGTGAACACTCCTAAACGCTCACTCTGAGGGACTGTGTGTGTGAACACTCCTAAACGCTCACTCTGATGGACTGTGTGTGAACATTCCTAAACGCTCACTCTGAGGGACTGTGTGTGAACACTCCTAAACGCTCACTCTGAGGGACTGTGTGTGTGAACACTCCTAAACGCTCACTCTGAGGGACTGTGTGTGAACACTCCTAAACGCTCACTCTGAGGGACTGTGTGTGAACACTCCTAAACGCTCACTCTGAGGGACTGTGTGTAAACACTCCTAAACGCTCACTCTGAGGGACTGTGTGTGTGAACACTCCTAAACGCTCACTCTGAGGGCTGTGTGTGTGAACACTCCTAAACGCTCACTCTGAGGGACTGTGTGTGTGAACACTCCTAAACGCTCACTCTGATGGACTGTGTGTGAACACTCCTAAACGCTCACTCTGAGGGACTGTGTGTGTGAACACTCCTAAACGCTCACTCTGTGGACTGTGTGTGTGAACACTCCTAAACGCTCACTCTGATGGACGTGTTGAACACTCCTAAACGCTCACTCGATGGACTGTGTGTGAACACTCATAAACGCTCACTCTGATGGACTGTGTGTGAACACTCCTAAACGCTCACTCTGATGGACTGTGTGTGAACACTCCTAAACGCTCACTCTGATGGGACTGGTGTGTGACACTCCTAAACGCTCACTCTGATGGACTGTGTGTGAACACTCCTAAACGCTCACTCTGATGGACTGGTGTTTGAACTAACGCTCACTCTGAGGGACTGTGTGTGTAACACTCCTAAACGCTCACTCTGAGGACTGTGTGTGTGAACACTCTTAAACGCTCACTCTGGAGGGACTGTGTGTGGTGAACACTCCTAAACGCTCACTCTGATGGACTGTGTGTGAACACTCCTAAACGCTCACTCTGAGGGACTGTGTGTGTGAACACTCCTAAACGCTCACTTGAGGACTGTGTGTGAACACTCCTAAACGCTCACTCTGATGGACTGTGTGTGAACACTCATAAACGCTCACTCTGAGGGACTGTGTGTGTGAACCCTCCTAAACGCTCACTCTGATGGACTGTGTGTGAACACTCCTAAACGCTCACTCTGATGGACTGTGTGTGAACACTCCTAAACGCTCACTCTGATGGACTGTGTGTGAACACTCCTAAACGCTCACTCTGAGGGACTGTGTGTGTGTGAACACTCCTAAACGCTCACTCTGAGGGACTGTGTGTGTGAACACTCCTAAACGCTCACTCTGAGGGACTGTGTGTGAACACTCCTAAACGCTCACTCTGAGGGACTGTGTGTTGTGAACACTCCTAACGCTCACTCTGAGGGACTGTGTGTGTGAGCCACTCCTAAACGCTCACTCTGAGGGACTGTGTGTGTGAACACTCCTAAACGCTCACTCTGATGGACTGTGTGTGTGAACACTCCTAAACGCTCACTCTAAGGGACTATGTGTGTGAACACTCCTAAACGCTCACTCTGAGGGACTGTGTGTGTGAACACTCCTAACGCTCACTCTGATGGACTGTGTGTGAAACTCCTAAACGCTCACTCTGATGGACTGTGTGGTGTGAACACTCCTAAACGCTCACTCTGAGGGACTGGGTGTGTGAACCCTCCTAAACGCTCACCTCTGATGGACTGTTGTGTGAACACTCCTAAACGCTGACTCTGAGGGACTGTGTGTGGTGAACACTCCTAAACGCTCACTCTGATGGGACGTGTGTGTGTGAACACTCCTAAACGCTCACTCTGATGGACTGTGTGTGAACACTCCTAAATGCTCACTCTGATGGACTGTGTGTGTGAAACTCCTAAACCGCTCACTCTGATGGACTGTGTGTGTGAAAACACTCCTAAACGCTCACTCTGATGGACGTGTGTGAACACTCCTAAACGCTCACTCTGAGGGACTGTGTGTGAACACTCCTAAACGCTCACTCTGATGGAACTGTGTGTGTGAACACTCCTAACGCTCACTCTGATGGACTGTGTGTGAACACTCCTAAACGCTCACTCTGAGGGACTGTGTGTGAACACTCCTAAACGCTCACTCTGATGGACTGTGTGTGAACACTCCTAAACGCTCACTCTGATGGACTGTGTGTGTGAACACTCCTAAACGCTCACTCTGAGGGACTGTGTGTGAACACTCCTAAACGCTCACTCTGAGGGACTGTGTGTGTGAACACTCCTAAACGCTCACTCTGATGGACTGTGTGTGTGAACACTCCTAATACGCTCACTCTGATGGACTGTGTGTGAACACTCCTAAACGCTCACTCTGAGGGACTGTGTGTTGAACACTCCTAAAAGCTCACTCTTATGGACTGTGTTGTGTGAACACTCCTAAACGCTCACTCTGAGGGACTGTGTGTGTGAACACTCCTAAACGCTCACTCTGATGGACTGTGTGTGTGAACACTCCTAAATGCTCACTCTGAGGGACTGTGTGTGTGAACACT